>NC_057813.1:154000134-154221358 GCF_018294505.1 Triticum aestivum
CCCGAGTCCTAGCGCTCCGGCCTCCTCCTCGCGTCCCCGGCGAACCCCGCAAGCTCCGGCCGCCGCATCTTCTTCTTCCCGACGCATCTCTAGCGAACCTCGGGACCCGTGCAAACCCTGGATCCGGAGCCCGCGAGGTGGTGAAATTCGTCCAAGTCATTTTCTGATATATTTTTAGGTTCTGTTCATCGCATCATAACTCCATGCATACTGCTCCGGTTTGTGCGTGCGATATATTGAAATGTTCATCAAGATGTGCTCGTAATTTTGTTCCATTGTGCCAGGCTTGTTTGAGTCCATCTTGATGCCAAAATCATCGTTGCAAGAGTGCTATATGATGTTAACTGCTGTCTGTTAACAGAACTTCCTGTTTTGTCTTTTTCATTGCATTTTGTGTGTGCATCCTATGAGCTTGATGTCTACATGAGTTTTGAGCTACATCATGCCATCTTTACTGTGGTGCAATCCATGTAATTTTGCGAGTCTTGTAGTGAGTGCATCGAGCTCGTGAAGTAGGGTACTTGTTGTTTCCGTTTTGCTAGGCTGAATCTGCTATATCATGATGCTACGATAACCTGCTGCTACAAGTCTTTCTATGAATAATCTGGAGATGTTCACTAAGAATGTTTTGTTATACATGTCATGTTCTATCCATCCACGGCCCTGGTGGCATTTATAGCCTGTTGTAGCTTGTTGTAATCTTGCTCTCAAATTGCTAAATAATGTTGATGTCAGCCTATTAACATTAAGTTTAGTTTTGCCATGCGCTTTGCTAGTTATCCATGCACCCTATGAACTTGTTCTTGCCGTTCTTAGCTTCATAATCATGTATTCTTATTGTTTGTAACCTTGTCATGCCATGTATTGCTCTGTGGTGAGTGGTACAAGCTCACCAACATGCCTACTTATTGTTGTTCCTGCCATGTCTAAATCTGTCATCATTTGCCATGTTTGCATGGATCCTACCATCTTTTCTGTTGATCTTTGGAATAAGTTCAGTAAGGGAGTTTTCTTCTTTGTCGCTAGTAATAGCATTCCATGCCTTTGTTTGCCATGTTAAGTTCCTGTAGCATGTTGTTTTATAGCTCTAAACATTGCAACCTGATGTTATTTCTGCTAAGTCTGAAACTGTTATTATTTGCAACCTTGCCATGTCCTTTTGAGCATGTTATAGTGTTTTCTGGAGATAGCTCAGTGTTCATGTTTTGTCATGCTTTACCTGTACTTCATGCTCATGCCTTTTGTTTTCACGTTGAGATGCCGTAGCATTTGTTTTGATGCTTGCTAGATGCCTAGTTGCTGTTTTGGACAGTTTGTCCTTTAAACTTGTATAGAGTGTATGTGCTGAATCGTTGCTCCGTTTTGAGTGTGCTCTATATGAAACTTGCTTGATTTTGCATGAAGTTTCATATTATCATATTGCATCCATGTTTTTAGAGTGTTTGCTTGATGTTTATATGCATTTTGCATCAATGACATGTTTAACTTGTTTTGCTCATATCTTCTAGGTCGTAGCTCCGAACTAAATGAACTTTATATGTACCTTGACTAGAATTTCGTGTAGATCCTCTTGGTGTTCTTTAACTTGCTGTTTAACAACTTCAACTTAATGTTTGTTCAGATCTGGACCAACTTTGAAACTTGCATGAGGACTTACCGGAATTGTTATATGTTGTTTCCGGCCTCATTTAAACTTGCTTTGATGTGTTGCTCTTGTATGCATAATCTCTTGCCATGAGTAGCTTCATGTAGTCTTGTCTTGCATCATACTTGGTTGAGCATCATGTCATGTATATGTGTGGTGTGTTTACCATATTGTGTACTTCTTCTCGATAGTTCTCATTTCGTTGCGATCGTGAGGATTCGTTCGTCTATGCTTGGTTCGTCTTCGTGGCTTCATCTTCTTCATGGACTCGTTCTTCTTCCTAGCGGGATTTCAGGCAAGATGAATGTCACCTTGGATCTCATTACTATCATTGCTATGCTAGTTGCTTCGTTCTATCGCTATGTTGCGCTTCCTATCACTTGTTCTTCAACCCTCCCCAAATTGCCATGTCAGCCTCTAACCTTTTCACCCTTCCTAGAAAACCGTTGCTTGGCCATGTTACCGCTTTTGCTCAGCCCCTCTTATAGCATTGCTAGTTGCAGGTGAAGATGAAGATTGCTCCATGTTGGATTATGTTTATGTTGGGATATCACAATATCTCTTATATTATTAATGCATCTATATACTTGGTAAAGGGTGGAAGGCTCGGCCTTATGCCTGGTGTTTTGTTCCACTCTTGCCGCCCTAGTTTCCGTTATATCGGTATTATGTTCCCCGATTTTGCGTCCCTAACGCGGTTGGGTGATTTATGGGACCCCCTTGACAGCTCGCTTTGAATAAAACTCCTCCAGCAAGGCCCAACATTGGTTTTACCATTTGCCTACCACCTATACCTTTCCCTTGGGAGTAATTAACCTGAGGGTCATCTTTATTTTAGCCCCCCCCTGGGCCAATGCTTGTCTAAGTGTTGGTCCAAACTAGAGCACCGTGCGGTACCATCCCTTGGCAACTTGGGTTACGTCGGTACCTATACGCTTCGCTTATCCGGTGTGTCCTAAGAACGAGATACGTGCGACTCCTATCGGGATTGTCGACACATCGGGCGGCTTTGCTAGTCTTGTTTTACCATTGCCGAAATGTCTTGTAAACCGGGATTCCGAGACTGATCGGGTCTTCCTGGGAGAAGGAATATCCTTCGTTGACCATGAGAGCTTGTGATGGGCTAAGTTGGGACACCCCTACAGGGTATAAACTTTCGAGAGCCATGCCCGTGGTTATGTGGCAGATGGGAATTTGTTAATGTTCGGTTGTAGATAACTTGACAGCAGATTCGAATTAAAATGCATCAACCGCGTGTGTAGCCATGATGGTCTCTTCTCGGTGGAGTCCGGGAAGTGAACACGGTTTTGGGTTATGTTTGACGTAAGTAGGAGTTCAGGATCACCTCTTGATCATTGCTAGCTTCACGACCGTTCTGTTTTCTCTCTTCTCGCTCTTATTTGTGTATGTTAGCCACCATATCATGCTTAGTCGCTGCTGCAACCTCACCACTTTACCCCTTCCTTTCCCATTAAGCTTTGCTAGTCTTGTTACCCATGGTAATGGGATTGCTGAGTCCTCGTGGCTCACAGATTACTACAACAACAGTTGCAGGTATAGGTTATGCGATGATCATGATGCGAGAGTGATGTTTGCTTGTTTTGGAGTTCTTTTTCTGATTCTTCTTCGATCAGGGGATAGGTTCCAGGTCGGCAGCCTGGGCTAGCAGGGTGGATGTTGTTTGAGTTTCTGTTTGTGTTTCATCCGTAGTCGGATGGTGCTCTTATGTAAGATGATGTTGTATTCGTGTGGCATTCTATGCCTTTTGTATGTATCCCCATCTATTATGTAATGTTGATGTAATGATATCCACCTTGCAAAAGCGTATCAATATGCGGTTCTATCCTTGGTGGGACCTTTGAGTCTTTTTAGGATAGTATCGCATATTGGGCATGACAAGTAGGAGTCAAGGAAAGGGAAAAGAGAAGAGAAGGAAGGAGGGGGCGCAGCCCCTCCCCCTAGTCCAATTCGGACTAGGCCTTGGGGGCGCGCAACTTCTCCTCTTTCTTTCCCCTAAAGCCTAATAAGGCCCATATACTCCCCAGCGAATTCCCGTAACTCTCTGGTACTCCGATAAATACCCGAATCACTCGGAACCTTTCCGATGTCCGAATATAGTCGTCCAATATATCGATATTTATGTATCGACCATTTCGAGACTCCTCGTCATGTCCCCAATCCCATCCGGAACTCTGAACTACCTTCGGTATATCAAAACACATAACTCATAATATAAATCGTCACCAAACGTTAAGCGTGCGGACCCTATGGGTTCGAGAACTATGTAGACATGACCGAGACACATCTTCGGTGAATAACCAATAGCGGAACCTGGATGTTCATATTGGCTCCACATATTCTACGAAGATATTTATCGGTCAAACCGCATAACAACATACTTTGTTTCCTTTGTCATCCGTATGTTACTTGCCCGAGATTCGATCATCGGTATCTCAATACCTAGTTCAATATCGTTACCGGCAAGTCTCTTTACTCGTTTGTAATGCAACATCCCGCAACTAACTCATTAGCCACATTTCTTGCAAGGCTTATAGTGATGTGCATTACTGAGAGGGCCCAGAGATACCTCTCCGACAATCGGAGTGACAAATCCTAATCTCAAAATACGCCAACTCAACAAGTACCTTCGGAGACACCTGTAGAGAACCTTTATAATCACCCAGTTACGTTGTGAAGTTTGGTAGCACACAAAGTGTTCCTCCAGTAAACGGGAGTTGCATCATCTCATAGTCATAGGAACATGTATAAGTCATGAAGAAAGCAATAGCAACATACTAAACGATCAAGTGCTAAGCTAACGGAATGGGTCAAGTCAATCACATCATTCTCCTACTGATGTGATCCCATTAATCAAATGACAACTCATGTCTATGGTTAGGAAACTTAACCATCTTTGATTAATGAGCTAGTCAAGTAGAGGCATACTAGTGACACTATGTTTGTCTATGTATTCACACATGTATTATATTTCCGGTTAATACAATTCTAGCATGAATAATAAACATTTATCATGAAATAAGGAAATAAATAATAACTTTATTATTGCCTCTAGGACATATTTCCTTCAGTCTCCCACTTGCACTAGAGTCAATAATCTAGTTCACATCACCATGTGATTTGACACTAATATTCACATCTGCATGTGATTAACACCCATAGTTCACATCGTCATGTGACCAACGTCCAAAGGGTTTACTAGAGTCAACAATCTAGTTCACATCTATATGTGATTAACACCCAAAGAGTGTTAAGGTGTGATCATGTTTTGCTCGTGAGAGAAATTTAGTCAACGGGTCTGTCACATTCAGAGCCGTACGTATTTTGCAAATATTCTATGTCTACAATGCTCTGCATGGAGCTACTCTAGCTAATTGCTCCCACTTTCAATATGTATCCAGATTGAGACTTAGAGTCATCTGGATTGGTGTAAAAGCTTGCACCGATGTAACTCTTTAAGATGAACCTTTTTTTCACCTCCATAATTGAGAAACATATCCTTATTCCACTAAGGATAATTTTAACCAATGTCCAGTGATCTACTCCTAGATCACTATTGTACTCCCTTGCCAAACTCAGGGCAGGGTATACAATAAGTCTGGTCCATAGCATGGCATACTTTATAGAATCTATGACTGAGGCATAGGGAATGACTTTCATTCTCTTTCTATTTTCTTCCATGGTCGGGATTTGAGTCTTACTCAATTTCACACCTTTGCAACATAGGCAAGAACTCTTTCTTTGACTGTTCCATTTTGAACTACTTCAAAATCTTGTCAAGGTATGCACTCATTCAAAATCTTATCAAGTGTCTTGATCTATCCCAATAAATCTTGATGCTCAATATGTAAGTAGCTTTACTGAGGTCTTTCTTTTTAAAGAACTCCTTTCAAACACTCCTTTATGCTTTCCAGAAAAATTCTACATCATTTTTGATCAACAATATGTCACTCACATATACTTATCAGAAAGGTTGTAGTGCTCCCACTCACTTTATTGTAAATACAGGCTTCACCGCAAGTCCGTATAAAACCATATGATTTGATCAACTTATCAAAGCGTATATTCCAACTCCGAGATGCTTGCACCAGTCCATAGATGGATCACTGGAGCTTGCACATTTTGTTAGCACCTTTAGGATTGACAAAACCATCTGGTTCCATCATATACAACTCTTCGTTAAGAAATCCATTAAGGAATGTAGTTTTGACATCCATTTGCCAAATTTCATAAAATGCGGCAATTGTTAACATGATTCAGACAGACTTTTAAGCATCGATACGAGTGAGAAAATCTCATTGTATTCAACACCTTGAACTTGTCGAAAACCTTTTTCGACAATTCGAGCTTTGTAGATAGTAACACAACTATCAGCGTCCGTCTTCCTCTTGAAGATCCATTTATTTTCTATGGCTTGCCGATCATCGGGCAAGTCAACCAAAGTACACACTTTGTTCTCATACATGGATCCCATCTCAGATTTCATAGCCTTAAGCCATTTCGCGGAATCTAGGCTCATCGTCGCTTCCCCGTAGTTCGTAGGTTCATCATGGTCTAGTTACATGACTTCCAGAATAGGATTACCGTACCACTCTGGTGCGAATCTTACTCTGCTTGACCTACGATGTTCGGTAGTAACTTGATCCGAAGTTTCATGATCATCATCATTAACTTCCTCACTAATCGGTGTAGGCATCACTGGAACTAGTTTCTGTGATGAACTACTTTCCAATTCGGGAGAAGGTACAATTACCTTATCAAGTTCTACTTTCCTCCCACTCACTTCTTTCGAGAAAACTCCTTTTCTAGAAAGGATCTGTTCTTAGCAACAAAGATCTTGCCTTCGGATCTGTGATAGAAGGTGTACCCAACTGTCTTCTTTGGGTATCCTATGAAGACACATTTCTACGATTTGTGTTTGAGCTTATCAGTATGAAACTTTTTCACATAAGCATCGCAATCCCAAACTTTAAGAAACGACAGCTTAGGTTTCTTGCTAAACCACAGTTCATATGGTGTCATCTCAACGGATTTAGATGGTGCCCATTTTAACGTGAATGCAGTTGTCTCTAATGCATAACCCCAAAACAATAGTGGTAAATCGGTAAGGGACATCATAGATTGCACTATATCTAATAAAGTACGATTATGATGTTCGGACACACCATTATGCTGTGGTGTTCCAGGTGGCATGAGTATGTGAAACTATTCCACATTGTTTTAATTGAAGGCCAAACTCGTAACTCAAATATTCGTCTCCGCAATCAAATCGCAGAAAACTTAATTTTCTTGTTACAATGTTTTTCCACTTCACTCTGAAATTCTTGGAAATTTTCAAATGTTTCAGACTTATGTTTCATCAAGTAGATATACCCATATCTTCTCAAATCATCTGTGAAGGTCAGAAAATAATGATACCCGCCGCGAGCCTCAACACTCATCGGGCCGCATACATTAGTATGTATTATTTCCAACAAGTCTGTTGCTCGCTCCATTGTTCCGGAGAACAGAGTCTTAGTCATCTTGCCCATGAGGCATGGTTCGCAAGCATCAACTGATTCATAATCAAGTGATTCCAAAAGCCCATCGGCATGGATTTTCTTCATGCGCTTTACACCAATATGACCTAAATGGCAGTGCTACAAATAAGTTACACTATCATTATTAACTTTGCATCTTTTGGCTTTAATATTATGAATATGTGTATCACTAAGATCGAGATCCAACAAACCATTTTCATTGGGTGTATGACCATAGAAGGTTTTATTCATGTAAACAGGACAACAATTATTCTCTAACTTAAATGAATAACTGTATTGCAATTAACATGATCAAATCATATTCATGCTCAACGCAAACACCAAATAACACTTATTTAGGTTCAACACTAATCCCGAAAGTATAGGGAGTGTGCGATGATGATCATATCAATCTTGGAACCACTTCCAACACATATCGTCACTTCACCCTTTCATTCTGCAACTCCCCTTTCGAGTTACTACTCTTAGCAACTAAACTAGTATCAAATACCGAGGGGTTACTATGAACACTAGTAAAGTACACATTAATAATCTGTATATCAAATATACCTTTGTTTACTTTCCCATCCTTCTTACCCGCCAAATGTTTGGGGTAGTTCCGCTTCCAATGACCATTCCCTTTGCAGTACAAGCACTCAGTTCCAGGCTTGGGTCTAGCTTTGGGCTTCTTCATTGGAGCAGCAACTTGCTTGCTATTCTTCTTGAAGTTCCCCTTCTTCCCTTTGCCTTTTTCTTGAAACTAGTGATCTTGTCAACCATCAACACTTGATGCTTTTCTTGATTTCTACCTTCGTCGATTTTAGCATCATGAAGAGCTTGGGAATTGTTTCTGTTATCCCTTGCATATTATAGTTCATCACGAAGTTCTAGTAACTTGGTGATAGTGACTAGAGAACTCTTATCTGGAAGATTAACTCCCACTTGATTCTAGTGATTGTAGTACTCAGACATTATGAGCACATGCTCACTAGCTGAGTTATTCTCCTCCATCTTGTAGGCAAAGTACTTGTCAAAGGTCTCATACCTTTCGACACGGGAATGAGTATGAAATACCAATTTCAACTCTTGGAACATCTTATATGCTCTGTGGCGTTCAAAACATTTTTGAAGTCTCGGTTCTAAGCCGTAAAGCATGGTGCACTAAACTATCAAGTAGTCATCATACTGAGCTTTGTCAAACGTTCATAACGTCTGCATCTGCTCCTGCAATAGGTCTGTCACCTAGAGGTGCATCAAGGACATAATTCTTCTTTGCAGCAATGAGGATAATCCTCAGATCACGGATCCAATCTGCATCATTGCTACTAACATCTTTCAACACAGTTTTCTCTAGGAACATGTCAAAATAAACATAGGGAAGCAACAACGCGAGCTATTGGTCTACAACATAATTTGCAAAATACTATCATGACTAAGTTCATGATAAATTAAAGTTCAATTAATCATATTACTTAAGAACTCCCACTTAGATAGACATCCCTCTGGTCATCTAAATGATCACGTGATCCAAATCAACTAAACCATGTCCGATCATCACGTGAGATGGAGTAGTTTTCAATGGTGAACATCACTATGTTGATCATATCTACTATATGATTCACGCTCGACCTTTCGGTCTCAGTGTTCTGAGGCCATATCTGCATATGCTAGGCTCGTCAAGTTTAACCCGAGTATTTTGCATGTGCAAAACTGTCTTACACTCATTGTATTTGAACGTAGAGCTTATCACACCCGATCATCACGTGGTGTCTCAGCACGAAGAACTATCGTAATGGTGCATACTCAGGGAGAACACTTATAGCTTGAAATTTAGTGAGAGATCATCTTATAAAGCTACCGCCGAACTAAGAAAAATAAGATGTATAAAAGATAAACATCACATGCAATCAAAAATATGTGACATGATATGGCCATCATCATCTTGTGCCTTTGATCTCCATCTCCAAAGCATCGGCATGATCTCCATCATCACCGGCATGACACCATGATCTCCATCATCTTGATCTATATCAATGTGTCATCACATGGTCGTCTCGCCAACTATTGCTCTTGCAACTATTGCTATCGCATAGCGATAAAGTAAAGCAATTATTTGGTGCTTGCATCTTATGCAATAAAGAGACAACCATAAGGCTTCTGCCAGTTGCCGATAACTTCAACAAAACATGATCATCTCATACAACAACCTATATCTCATCACATCTTGACCATATCACATCACATCATACCCTGCAAAAACAAGTTAGACGTCCTCTACTTTGTTGTTGCAAGTTTTACATGGCTGCTACGGGCTGAGCAAGAACCGTTCTTACCTACACATCAAGACCACAACGATATTTCGTCAAGTATGTGTTGTTTTAACCTTCACAAGGACCGGGCGTAGTCACACTCGTTTCAACTAAAGTTGGAGAAACTGACACCCGCCAGCCACCTGTGTGCAAAGCGCGTCGGTAGAACCAGTCTCACGTAAGCGTACACGTAATGTTGATCCGGGCCGCTTCATCCAACAATACCGCCAAACCAAAGTATGACATGCTGGTAAGCAGTATGACTTGTATCGCCCACAACTCACTTGTGTTCTACTCGTGCATATAACATCTACGCACAAACCTGGCTCGGATGCCACTGTTAGGGAACGTAGTAATTTCAAAAAAAAATCTACGCACACGCAAGATCATGGTGATGCATAGCAACGAGATGGGAGAGCGTGTCCACATACCCTCGTAGACCGAAAGCGGAAGCGTTAGCACAACGCGGTTGATGTAGTCGTACGTCTTCACGATCCGACCGATCCAAGTACCGAACGTATGGCACCTCCGAGTTCAGCACACGTTCAACTCGATGACGTCCCGCGAACTCCGATCTAGCAGAGCTTCATGGGAGAGTTCCATCAACACGACGGCGTGATGACAGTGATGATGTTGCTACCGACGCAGGGCTTCACCTAAGCACCGCTATGATATGATCGAGGTGGAATATGGTGGAGGGGGGCACCGAACACGGCTAAGAGATCAAGAGATCAATTGTTGTCTAGAGGTGCCCCCTGCCCCTGTATATAAAGGAGTGGAGGAGGGGGGAGGGCCGACCCTCCTATGGCGCGCCCTGGAGGAGTCCTACTCCCACCGGGAGTAGGATTCCCCCCCTTCCAAGTAGTAGGAGTAGGAGTCAAGGAAAGGGAAAAGAGAAGAGAAGGAAGGAGGGGGCGCAGACCCTCCCCCTAGTCCAATTTGGACTAGGCCTTGGGGGGCACAACCTCTCCTCTCTCTTTCCCCTAAAGCCCAATAAGGCCCATATACTCCCCGGCGAATTCCCATAACTCTCCCGTACTCTGATAAATACCCGAATCACTCGGAACCTTTCCGATGTCCGAATATAGTCGTCCAATATATCGATCTTTACGTCTCGACCATTTCGAGACTCCTCGTCATGTCCCCGATCTCATCCGAGACTCCGAACTACCTTCAGTATATCAAAACACATAACTCATAATATAAATCGTCACCGAATGTTAAGCGTGGGGACCCTACGGGTTCAAGAACTATGTAGACATGACCGAGACACATCTCCGGTCAATAACCAATAGCGGAACCTGGATGCTCATATTGGCTCTCACATATTCTACGAAGATCTTTATTGGTCAAACCGCATAACAATATACGTTGTTCCCTTTGTCATCGGTATGTTACTTGCCCGAGATTCGATCGTCGGTATCTCAATACCTAGTTCAATCTCGTTACCCGTCAGTATCTTTACTCATTATGTAATGCATCATCCTGCAACTAACTCATTAGCCACATTGCTTGCAAGGCTTATAGTGATGTGCTTTACCGAGAGGGCCAAGAGATACCTCTCCGACAATCGGAGTGACAAATCCTAATCTCGAAATACGCCAACTCAACAAGTACCTTCGGAGACACCTGTAGAGCACCTTTATAATCACCCAGTTACGTTGTGAAATTTGGTAGCACACAAAGTGTTCCCCCGGTAAACAGAAGTTGCATAATCCCATAGTCTTAGGAACATGTATAAGTCATGAAGAAAGCAATAGCAACATACTAAACGATCAAGTGCTAAGCTAACGGAATGGGTCAAATCAATCACATCATTCTCCTAATGATGTAATCCCATTAATCAAATGATAACTCATGTCTATGGTTAGGAAACTTAACCATCTTTGATTAACGAGCTAGTCAAGTAGAGGCATACTAGTGACACTATGTTTGTCTATGTATTCACACATGTATTATGTTTCCGGTTAATACAATTCTAACATGAATAATAAACATTTATCATGAAATAAGGAAATAAATAATAACTTTATTATTGCCTCTAGGGCATATTTCCTTAAGGTTGCTCCCCTGCAACATCCGCATTCATCGCCTCTGCTTTCCACTGTTGCTCCATTGAGCTCGCCGGCGCTGTCAGGCATGGCTACATTTCCTTTTGATCCCACCCTCTTCCTCCCCGCCGGCTGCCACGCCATTGAGGTCTTCGGCAGACCCGCTCGTCACCACGTCATCCATGGTGCTCTTTCTCCCACCAACGAAGACCTCGCTATTTGCTACAATCATCCCAATCCCACAAGGTGAGGCTGCTTTCGCCAATGTCCAAGAAGTTCTAAATGATTTTCTCCATTCCAAGCGCATGGGGGTCTCTTCTATCTCTTGCTGCCTGTTTGGACAAGCTTTTGTGAGATTGGTTTGTGCGGCAGATCAAGATTTCCTGGTTAATAGAGGGCCACATGCTTTTGGAAATATTCATGTTGTTTTTCAAAGGCACAATGAGGGTATGAATTGGAGGAACTTTGAACTTACTAGAGATGTTTGGCTTCTGATTGTGGGTCTCCCTACTGATCTGCGTTCTTTCCATGAACTTTCTAATGCCACTGCTGGCTTTGGGCAACTAGTGGTTTCTGATAGATTTAGGTCATCTGATGCAGCAGTTGTTGTTCGTGTCAAGATTGATGCGCTTCGTGACATCCCAGCCAGTATCTTGGTCTCAGGTGCTAAGAACTTCAGTGGGTAGTCTTGGACATGTCCGGTGATCATCTTTGAAGACATGCCCTTTGGTAATCCTCCACCTGATGAAGATCCAGTGCCTGCAAATGGAAATCCTCACCCTAGACCGCAAGAGCAATTTCACCACCCCAACCAAAACCTACTTGTAGGACCTGTTGGCTTTCATCTTATTCAACAAGAGGATGATGTTCTAGAACAAGTGGAAGAAGAGGAAGGCTGAGGGCACTGGGCTATGCCTCAGGAGCAGCAACCTATTGATCAGGAAATCCATGTAGGAGAGTTTCTGGAGCTAAATGATTTGCTTGAGCCACTTGAGGAAGAAGTGCACCTTGAAGGAGGCAATGGTTTGACTTTATCTCTTGGTCTGAATATTGGACTGCCTACAGGAGCAGCTCTGTCTGACAACTCTGTTTTTGGAGGGGCCCCCTCCCCAAACCTTGAAGAACTGCTAGCCCCTCTGGATATCCCAAATCAACACCCAGAACTCCAGGCAAACTTCTCAATCTGCCATTTGCAGAACCAATTGAAGCTCAAGTGGTACATGGTGTGGAATAGAATGATTCGCAACTAAGTAATGACAACATGATGCATGATGTGCAGCCTGTTGTTGCAGTTCAACAAGCTGAGGTCGCTCCAGATTTGCTGCAAGTGGTCCAGGAAGTTCTTCAGTTGACTTTACTTCCACATGTGAACATCTCTGACATTACTAATGTTTCTGCTTTGATGGACAACCAAAACACTGTCAATTGTACCTTCAGAACCTGCCAATTCTACCCCAGCTAGAGTGTAGGATCGAAAGAATGTCTAGATGGGGGTGATTAGACTACTTGACCAAATAAAAACTTATCCTTTTCCCAATTTTAGTCTTTGGCAGATTTTAGCTAACTTACACAAGTCAAGCAATCTTAACACAATTCAAGCAAGCATGCAAAGAGTATATGAGCAGCGGAAAGTAAAGCATGCAACTTGCAAGAATGTAAAGGGAAGGGTTTGGAGAATTCGAACGCAATTGGAGACATGGATGTTTTTGTTGTGGTTCCGATAGGTGGTGCTATCGTACATCCACGTTGATGGAGACTTCAACCCACGAAGGGTAACGATTGCGCGAGTCCACGGAGGGCTCCACCCACGAAGGGTCCACGAAGAAGCAACCTTGTATATCCCACCATGGCCGTCGCCCACAAAGGACTTGCCTCACTAGCGGTAGATCTTCACGAAGTAGGCGATCTCCTTGCCCTTACAAACTCCTTGGTTCAACTCCACAATCTTGTCGGAGGCTCCCAAGTGACACCTAGCCAATCTAGGAGACACCACTCTCCAAGAAGTAACAAATGGTGTGTTGATGATGAACTCCTTGCTCTTGTGCTTCAAATTATAGTCTGTCCAACACTCAACTCTCTCTCTCACAGGATTTGGATTTGGTGGAAAGAAGATTTGAGTGGAAAGCAACTTGGGGAAGGCTAGAGATCAAGATTCACATGGTAGGAATGGAATATCTTGGTATCAACACAAGTGTAGGTGGTTCTCTCTCAGAAAATGCAAGCTGGAAGTGTAGGTTCGTTCTGATGGCTCTCACCACGAATGAAGAGGAGGTGTAGGGGTATATATAGCCTTCACACGAAATCTAACCGTTACATACAACTTGCCAATCTCGGTGGGACCGAATCGAGAAACTCGGTCGGACCGATTCAGCAAATCTAGTGATCGTTAGGATTTTCGGTGGGACCGACATGCAACTCGGTAGGACCGATATGGTTAGGGTTAGGCCATAACGTAATCTCAGTGAGACCGATTACACAAACTTGGTGGGACTGATTTTGGTAATAAGCTAACCATAGAGTTGGTTGGGTAAACTCGGTGGGACCGGTTCGCTCATTTCTGTGAGACCGAAATGTTACGAAAAGGAAACAGAGAGTTTACATTGCAATCTCGGTGGGACCGATCGCTCATCTCGGTGGTACCGAAACGTTATGAAGGGAAACAGAGAGATTACAATCCCATCTCAGTGAGACCGAGGTCCCTATCAGTGAGACCGATTTGCCTAGGGTTTGTGGCAGTGGCTAGGACATCTGAACTCGGTGGCGCCGGATAGAAAGAATCGGTGGGGCCAAGTTTGACTTTTGGTTTAGGTCATAAGTGGATGTGAGAAAGTAGTTGAGGGCTTTGGAGCATATCACTAAGCATTTTGAGCAAGTAAGCCATTAAGCAACACCTCATACCTCCTTGATAGTATTGGCTTTTCCTATAGACTCAATGTGATCTTGGATCACTAAAATATAATGTAGAGTCTTGATCTTTGAGCTTGAGCCAATCCTTTTGTCCTTAGCATTTTGATGGGTCCACTTTTCTCATCCATGCCATGCCAATCATTGAGCTTTCCTGAAATATTCATCTTGAAATAGCATTAGCTCAATGAGCTATATGTTGTTAGGAATTACCAAAACCACCTAGGGATAGTTGCACTTTCAATCACCCCCTTTTTGGTAATTGATGACAACATATAGATCAAAGCTTTGACAAATGATAATAAGATTGAAAAACATTGTCGCTTTGAGAAGTATGTAAAATGTAAGAGCTCCCCCTAAATGTGTGCATAGATTAGGATTTGCTTTGGACTGCAAATGCACAATGAGTTGGGATCATGAGTTACTCTTCCATGTCACATACATCTTGGTGGAGCGCTCAAAATGATAATAATTAAATACATGCACTCATCACCAAGCAAAGTGAATTATCATATAGAGATAAAAGGATAATGTCATCCAACAAGCATTAAGGTAGCATATGATCAAACACATGATCATCCAAATATCTCACAAAAGCATAAAGTATCTTAAACAAGCAAATAAAGTTCAACCACCAAAACAAGAGAGAACAAAAGCAACACTCTCTCTCTCGAAACCTATGATCTATACATTTTTCTCCCCATTTGGCAATAAGTTACCAAAAAGTTCATAGAAAATGCATAGCACTAAATCGACTCTCAAGCTTGGTCTTCAGGTGGTGGTGTAGAGATGGCTCCTTGGACAAAGACTTCAGTTGATGTAGATGGAGCTGGTGGAGTAGGTGCTGGAGCTGGATGTACAGAAGTTGTAGCTGGTTCAGATGAAGTTGCTCTGGTGTCTGGAACAGGCACTGTAGCTGATCTCTGACTCCTGGGCACTCTAGCAAACACATGAGTAGTAGTCTTGCCCTTCCTCTCCTGCATGTCATCCTGAAGTTGCTCAACAACTGACTGTATCTCAGTGACCTTCACATCCAAGTCATAGAACTTCTGCTCCATGATCCTCTTCAGGCTCTCCTGGTTTTCAGTCAGGATGGCCAATCCCTTCTCAATCCTTAGAGTGGAGGCAATCAAGTAGCCAAGCTGATCCTACTTGCTCTTCAAGAAGTACTGAGATGTCTCGTCAATGGTTGGCATCTTTGCAGCCTTTTCAGTCCTTGCCTTATCCTTCTTTGCTTGTGCTTGCACAGAAGATGGTTCATTTTTCATCCATAACCACTGTGTTGTCCTCAAAATCTAGATAGATGGGCATGTGTTCCTTGTCCAAGAGGTATGTGCCAGTGCCCATCTTGGAGTTGATTAGCTCATAGATCTGTGGGGCATACCCACAACTTCTCTTTTGGTCAGCAGCTGTTCTCTTGATAGTTTCCACTATGAGGCTCATGACCTTGAACTTTTGAGGCACATCAAATATGTGAAGTAGGTTGATAGCATGGCCTCTGATCATCTTGTGATCACCTGACTTAGGCAAAAGAGTGTGCCTGAGGATCCAGTTGATTGTTGGCAGTCCTGACAGAAGGTAATGTACTGATCCAAACTTGTGTGTCTCTGTTGGAAATATGCCCTAGAGGCAATAATAAATTAGTTATTATTATATTTCCTTGTTCATGATAATCGTTTATTATCCATGCTATAATTGTATTGATAGGAAACTCAGATACATGTGTGGGTACATAGACAACACCATGTCCCTAGTAAGCCTCTAGTTGACTAGCTCATTGATCAATAGATGGTTATGGTTTCCTGCCATGGACATTGGATGTCGTTGATAACAGGATCACATCATTAGCAGAATGATGTGATGGACAAGACCCAATCCTAAGCCTAGCACAAAGATCGTGTAGTTCGTATGCTAAAGCTTTTCTAATGTCAAGTATCTTTTCCTTAGACCATGAGATTGTGCAACTCCCGGATACCGTAGGAATGATTTGGGTGTACCAAACGTCACAACGTAATTGGGTGGCTATAAAGGTGCACTACAGGTATCTCCGAAAGTATCTGTTGGGTTGGAACGAATCGAGACTGGGATTTCTCACTCCGTGTAAACGGAGAGGTATCTCTGGGCCCACTCGGTAGGACATCATCATAATGTGCACAATGTGACCAAGGGGTTGATCACGGGATGATGTGTTACGGAACGAGTAAAGAGACTTGCCGGTAACGAGATTGAACAAGGTATCGGTATACCGACGATCGAATCTCGGGCAAGTGCAATACCGTTAGACAAAGGGAATTGTATACGGGATTGATTGAGTCCTTGACATCGTGGTTCATCCAATGAGATCATCGTGGAACATGTGGGAGCCAACATGGGTATCTAGATCCCGTTGTTGGTTATTGACCAGAGAACGTCTCGGTCATGTCTGCATGGTTCCCGAACCCGTAGGGTCTACACACTTAAGGTTCGATGATGCTAGGGTTATAAAGGAAGTGTGTATGTGGTTACCAAATGTTGTTTGGAGTCCTGGATGAGATCCCGAACGTCACGAGGAGTTCTGGAATGGTCCGGAGGTAAAGATTTATATATGGGAAGTCCTGTTTTGGTCACCGGAAAAGTTTCGGGTTTTATCAGTAACGTACCGGGACCATCGGGAGGGTCCCGGGGGTCCACCAAGTGGGGCCACCGGCCCCAGGGGGCTGCATGGGCCAAGTGTGGGAGGGTACCAGCCCCAGGTGGGCTGGTGTGCCCCCCAGCAAGGCCCAAGGCGCCTAGGGCTTGGGGGAAACCCTAAAGTGGGGCGCCCCCTTGCCTTGGGGGGCAAGGCAACCCCCCTGGCCGCCGCCCCCTCCTCAGATTGGATCTGGGGGGCCGGGCCCCCTCTCCCTTGCCCCCATATATATGTGGGGGGTGGGAGGGCAGCCGCACCCAAGTTCTAGCGCAGCCCACCCCCTCTCCCAAGTACTCCTCCTCTTCCTTGGTGCTTGGCGAAGCCCTGCAGGATTGCCATGCTCCTCCATCACCACCACGCCGTTGTGCTGCTGCTGGACGGAGTCTTCCTCAACCTCTCCCTCTCTCCTTGCTAGATCAAGGCATGGGAGATGTCACCGGGCTATACGTGTGTTGAACGCGGAGGTGCCGTCCGTTCGGCACTAGGATCTCCGGTGATTTGGATCACGACGAGTACGACTCCTTCAACCCCGTTCTCTTGAACGCTTCCGCTTAGCGATCTACAAGGGTATGTAGATGCACTCTCCTTCCCCTCGTTGCTGGTTTCTCCATAGATAGATCTTGGTGACACGTAGGAAAATTTTGAATTTCTGCTACGTTCCCCAACAGTGGTATCAGAGCTAGGTCTATTGCGTAGATTCTTTGCACGAGTAGAAGACAAAGTAGTTGTGGGCGTTGATTTTGTTCAATATGCTTACCGTTACTAGTCCAATCTTGTTTCGGCGGTATTGTGGGATGAAGCGGCCGGAACCGACCTTACACCAACACTTACGTGAGACATGTTCCACCGACTGACATGCACTTGGTGCATAAGGTGGCTAGCGGGTGCCAGTCTCTCCCACTTTAGTCGGAACGGATTCGATGAAAAGGGTCCTTATGAAGGGTAAATAGCAATTGGCATATCACGTTGTGGTTTTGCGTAGGTAAGAAACGTTCTTGCTAGAAACCCATAGCAGCCACGTAAAACATGCAAACAACAATTAGAGGACGTCTAACTTGTTTTTGCAGGGTATGCTATGTGATGTGATATGGCCAAGAAGAATGTGATGAATGATATGTGATGTATGAGATTGATCATGTTCTTGTAATAGGAATCACGACTTGCATGTCGATGAGTATGACAACCGGCAGGAGCCATAGGAGTTGTCTTAATTTATTGTATGACCTGCGTGTTATTAAACAACGCTATGTAATTACTTTACTTTATTGCTAACCGGTAGCCGTAGTAGTAGAAGTAATAGTTGGCGAGACAACTTCATGAAGACACGATGATGGAGATCATGATAATGGAGATCATGGTGTCATGCCGGTGATGATGATGATCATGGAGCCCCGAAGATGGAGATTAAAAGGAGCAAAATGATATTGGCCATATCATGTCATTATTTGATTGCATGTGATGTTTATCATGTTTATGCATCTTATTTGCTTAGAACGACGGTAGTAAATAAGATGATCCCTCATTAAAATTTCAAGAAAGTGTTCCCCCTAACTGTGCACCATTGCGAAAGTTCGTCGTTTTGAAGCACCACATGAAGATCGGGTGTGATAGATTCTTACGTTCACATACAACGGGTGTAAGCCAGATTTACACACGTGAAACACTTAGGTTGACTTGACGAGCCTAGCATGTACAGACATGGCCTCGGAAGACAAGAGACCGAAAGGTCGAGCATGAGTCGTATGGTGGATACGATCAACATGAAGATGTTCACCGATGATGACTAGTCCGTCTCACATGATGATCGGACACGGCCTAGTTGACTCGGATCATGTAATCACTAAGATGACTAGAGGGATGTCTATCTGAGTGGGAGTTCATTAGATGAACTTAATTATCCTGAACATAGTCAAAAACCGTTTGCAAATTATGTCATAGCTCGCGCTATAGCTGTCAGGACCCCGACTCAATGCCACATCGATCTAGCATGTAACACCTCATATCACTTTGCGGCCTCACGCACGGTATTCCCACGGGTGTCGCCTTACCTTGGCCCGGGACCGTTTGCGCCTTTTGGCACACGTATATGACGGTGTCGCTAGCATCCATATGATAAGGAGCTCGGGCTGACATGGCTAGTCGTAAACCCAAAGTGGCACAGACTTACAGGGACAGGCATTCATGACCCAGCATCGAACGTGTCGGTCATCAGCGAGTGAATCCAGGCTGTAGCACTGGGCTAGCAGGACTCCGGTGAACCGGGCTGTAGCGGGCTAACAGGACTCCGGTATTCATCGCGTGACATTTCCCCGAAGGGACAGACACAGGAACGAAGAAGGACACATGCCGGCCAGCCTAAGTGTTCCGGAGCAGTAGCAAGCTACCATGGCTCGGTGGAAACACTAGGAGACATTTCCCGGTAAGAGAGGCTACTAAAGATAAACAACTAGATAGTCAGATCCCACACATACCAAGCATTTCAATAACATACACACAATATGCTCGATATGTGCAAATACAACATGGCATCACAACATGACTCTACGACTCAAGTATTTATTCAATAGGCTCCGAGGAGCGAGATATTACAAACATGGGTCTCATGACCCAACAATCAGAGCATACAAATCAAAGCACAAGCGGAAGCTATCATGTCTGAGTACAGACATCTATAAATGAAAAAGGCTGAGAAGCCTGACTATCTACCAGATCCTGCCGAGGGCACAAGATCGTAGCTGAGGTATCAAGCTAAACGTCGAAGTCCACGTGGAACTACTAGTGAGACCGAAGTCTCTCTGCAAAAACATAAAATAGGCAAACGTGAGTACAAATGTACCCAGCAAGACTTACATCAGAACTATCTACATATGCATCATTATCAACAAGGGGATGGTGGGGTTTAACTGCAGCAAGCCAGCTTTGACTCGGTGGCTATCCTGAACTACGACTGCAAGTAACTCTTTTGAGGTGGCGCACACGAGTCCACATATTCACCATATCAATACACCACTATGGATCCGCTCCCGTCTCCCTACGAGAACGCCATCCATAGCACTCACGCTTATCTTGCGTATTTTAGAGTATCCACTTTCACTTGTCTATGAACTGATATAAGCAACCCAGAAGTCCTTTACCGCGGACACGGCTATTCGAATAGATGATGTTAACCCTGCAGGGGTGTACTTCTTCACACACGCTCTCACCACTTACCGCCGTTTACACGACATGTACTCGGCAACCTTCAAGCGGAAGCCCAACGTGGGTGTCGGCCACGGCCTGCCTAAACACTCAAGTCTCTAGTCCAGGTTTATCGCCTATTCGGGTTCCATCCATGAGGAGATCCGGCCGGAGTTTCGCTCACAGCCCCAAACGATGTGAACAGGGTTCCCGAGACACCAAACGGGCGCCCGGTACACCGTGCCACGTGCCTACCGCATCACAGCCCACCCCTACGGTCAGCGCTGCGCACGGCCTCCAGCATACTACAAACACCAGAAACTACTTGCAACTCCTGGACAGAGGACAAGGGTGATTAAGAAGCCGAGAGGGTCCATTGGTTTCGGCCCCAATGCGTGGTAGTAGCTGAATCATGAATCACAAACACAGAACTCAGTTCCTGAGGACGGCTGCAATGAGACAACCCACCATGTACTCCTACATGGCCTCTCACCGCTACCTTTACCAAATCGTATTCACACACTTAGCTCACACACAGTAGGACATGTTCACACACCTCTGATTCATCCCCGATGAATCAGACCTGACTCAACTCTAAGCAGTAGCAGGCATGACAAACAAGCATGAATGAGTAGGCACAACAGGGCTCAAACAACTCCTACTCATGCTAGTGGGTTTCATCTATTTACTGTGGCAATGACAGGTCATGCAGAGGATAAAGGGGTTCAGCTACCGCAGCAAGTAACAGATGAATCGGTGTTGTCCTAATGCAGTAAAAGAGAGCAGGAGCGAGAGAGTAGGATTGTATCGGAATGAACAAGGGGGTTTTGCTTGCCTGGCACTTCTGAAGATAACATTGAGTCTTCATCAGTGTCAACGATCACATCATCGGTATCACGTCTATCGAGAGGGGACAATTACCGGCAACATAGAAGGGAACACAATCAATGCAATGCACAATATGATGCATGATCATGACATGGCAAAATGAATGTGTTTTGAGCTAATGCAACTAGCAATAGATTAAATGAAGTTGGTTTGAATACAAGATTCAAATTCAAACTCCATATGTGATTATTCAAATGCCATTTAATTGATTTGTGCTAAACAGCAGCTATAAGTTGTTCTAACATGCATGAAAATGGTACAGATGGATTCCTTGAATTTTTCTGATAATTTTTCATATATAATTTATTTCATTTGGAGTTACGGTTAATTTTCTATGATTTATTGAAGTTTATACAATTTTCTGAAATTTCCTGAATAATAATAAATCCAGAAAATACTTATTGCGCCAGCCTGATGTCATGATGACGTCAGCAGGTCAAAGGCGCCAGCCCAGGTCAAACCTGACGCTGGGACCCACATGTCAGTGTAACAACTAGTTAACAGGATTAAGTTAATACTAACTAAACTGTCAATGGGCCTGGGCCCGCATGTCAGTGGTTAGTTGACTAACTAAACAGGGTTAGCTAGTGTTAGGTTAGTCACTAATCCAGGTAATTAGCGCTAAACTAATCTAACTAAAATTAGCAAGGGTGGCCCACATGTCATTGACCCAGGGGTCAAACTGGGCCCACCCAGTCAACGATCAGCGGGTCAAACCCGCCGGCGTCTAGCCGCCGGCGAGGCCGAGACGACGGAGAGCGTCGGAAACGCTGCTCCGGCCACGGTTTGATGCGCGGGTGGGTGCTACGAGTAGCTGGCGATGTGGCGCATCCAACGGTGGCGGTGTTTGGTGCTGGGGTGGCCGGAGTTAACGGCGGCGAGCTCTTTTGCGGCCGCCGGAGTTCGGGCAATCTCGGGGTCGGGGTTAGGGAGCACGGCAGGAGGAGCTGGGGCGTGCTACGGACTCCTGAGATCGCGGTGAGCACGTCAGTGGGCTCGGATACGAGCTGGGGTGGCTGTGGCCACGGCCACGCCATGGCCGGCGGCGAGAAACTCTCGGCCGCGGTGGAGGAAGAGGCTAGGGGGCGAGAACGGAGGGGGCGAGCACAGGAGAAGCAGCAGGGGCTCACAGCGGATTCATTCGAGGCGGAGACGAGGCCGGGGGAGCGTTGGAGGCAGCACAGGGTCGCCGGAGATCCGGGCGGCCGAAGGTAGAAGACGACGATTGCGGCGACGTTGCAGGGCGCCTGAGGATGCGTGGCTCATCTGGGATGACGCGGACGACGAGGCGGAGCCAACGAGCATGACGGTTGCTCGAGGGACGGCCGGTGAGCGCGGTGGCGGTGTGCGGCGGCGACGGAGGCGTTCGGGAGCGAGAGGGGAAAAAAGCAGAGAAGGGGGAAAGGGTCGAGGGAGAGTGAGAGAGGTCGGGCGGATCGGGACGTCACCGGGCATTCATCCACGCGGCCAGGGGAAGCAGGAGGTGGCCAGGGGAAGCAGGAGGTGGCCGAGGCAGCGTCGGCGCGCGCCACGCCTCGCCTCTGTTCGTCCTCCTGGCAGAGGAGGAAGAGGACAAGGGGGAGGAGGAGGTGGGCTGGGCCGGCCAGGTGGGGGAGCTGGGCCGGCTGGTGGGCTGCACGGGTGAGGCCAGGTAGGCTTTACTCTTTTTATTTTTTTTCTGTTCTGTTTCTTTATTTAATATCTTTTGCCATTGTTTGAATTTAAACAAATTCAAACAATGCCAAAAACTCCTCTGAATATTTTTATTTTGCTAGATGGACTTTTCCAAAAGCTTATAATATATTTCAGGGGTATTTGAAATTATATTCTAGTTATATGAATATAATTCAAATTCAATAGCTAATGATTTAAATCCAAAGTCCCAAAAATAATTCCTTAAAAATGTTCAATATTTTGGTTGGGACCAGAACCCTTACCAAAAATTATCAAACATTTAAGAAGAGCATTTTGGAGCAATGAATGAGATTTCTAGGGTTTTTGCCCCTCTTTTATTTAAGTTTTTGAGGCTTCCAACAATCCTCAACTCATGTTTCAGAAATTTAAATATGATGCCTGGATGAAGATGCAACTATTTACAAACAATATTCTAGGGCTGTGACAACTCACCCCCACTAAACAAAAATCTCGTCCCGAGATTCAAGCGTAGGGTAAGGTGAAGGGGGAACGCAAACTAGTACAATCTTCACGATCCAGGTTGCACTTCATAGGAACGTTGATTCGATCACCATCATTGCCTTGAAGTCTTGCTCTGAGAACTCCAGCTAATCATGACAAGAAGAGGAAAGGAAAACTCTGGAAGGATCGGTCTTCTCGAAGGTCGAACAACTCAGGATTAACTCTCGGAATGAGGCATAGCAACATCTCTTGAGCTGAGAGACGAAGCACACCTCTAGAGGGATGGAGTGGAGCAGATGGCAAGGTTTCACTAGGTAGACAGCAATGCCACACCTAAGAGGGTGGTGAACGGTTGTCAACGTAGCGAGGAGTTGAATTGCCATGATACCACGACGAAACATCCTGGAGAAGGGTGATTCGTAGATTATTATCTTAAGTGGCAAAAAGAATTACCTTTGATATAGAGATCATTGAGACTCTCTATATCAGCCTAAGGCAATTCTCGAGCGATCATTTGGAGGGGGTCGGTAGAATGGCATACTCGGACTTGGATGATGTGGATTACCTTGTTGAAGACAACGCAATGGATGAATTTGCTTATCACCGGAAATGGAAGAGACCCATGGTAGAATGGCACAATGGCGGTGCAAGCTGGGAACAGAATGCAAATGCTGGGAATGATTCTGGTAACTGGGGAAGAACCCAACAATAGTGAGTGAATTCACTGTTTGAAAGGTCATAGCATAACCGAGGAAACTGAGAGGAATCCCAGTTAGTGCCGATGATAACACGTAGCGCTTGTGCGTGCTCTCAAGAACTTGAGCATTTCCACAATCATCAAGGTTTTATCAACATCCGTGTCAAGGGTCCTGGCAACACAACTTGCTACCATGATGAATGATGATGGATGATGCAGATGCAAAGGAAGATAACACCTTCTCAGATTTCACCCTTGACGGGGCCAAGGAAATAAAATCTGGATGATTGACCGAGAGACATTTAGCACTCCGCTTCTAATGTTCTCCTTGATGTGCTAGCGTATCCCATTCATTGAAATGGTTTGGTATCTAGAACATCAAGTAAAAAGGTCGGACTTCGGGATCTCAAAATCCATAGGGGCAACTAGGGAGTAAATCCTACGAAATCCCTATGGGGAGGTGGCCAACTTCCTCAATCAAGATATTATAATAACAAGTCTTCCGGCTGGGTGTGTTGGCCACGACATCCACTTTACCGGTTTTCGAGGGACCGATATTATAGTTCTTGGGAAAAGTTCCAAACCATCATATCTGCCTGAGATTCAGATCTGGTTGGTGTCAGGATATTCCAGACTCATCGAGTCTAGGAAGAAAAATGAAAGTTTGCAACACAAATCGACGAGATGACGTTGCGGGATTCTCGGGAGATGAACTACGATAGCAAGCTCCAAAACATGAGCTGGTTCTGCTACAAACATGTGAACACGTTGTCCCAGACAAGCATGCCCACATGGTAGTCTTACAGTAAAACACTACCGAGTTCTGGTTGGGAACCATCAGCGAGGATATCGAAGTTCTTTCATAAGTCCGGATTAGCTCTTATGAAGATACTCCTTCTCCTTGAACAAATCAATCAGTGGCTTGGTGTGCTAGGGATACATATAGATTGAAGGTTGCAAGTCTTCAAACCACAGAATTCTTCGCACGTGTGCATGACTGATTTGGAATGATTCCAAAGAAAGCAACATTGACTTTATCGAATCCACGGCGGCAACTTGCATCAGATGCACATGAACTGGAGGAAGTCACTTCTTACATCCGAACATATGCTTCATGAACTAGCATGAACAAATGCTTTCAAAAGTTTCCAATACTAGCTTAATGTTCAACAAAATCATGGAGGAGATAAGGATGTTGTCAATGGGCTCAACAACAATTCATCTAGGTTTCCTTTTAAAAGGAATTCCATAGTTAAGTGAACACGGTGATAGCATTGGTCAGACCAAAGATGTAATGGTGTATGCTCGAGGGATCAACCACGAATAAGACAACATTACGAGCATCGTTGGTACTGATTTGACTTGACGATGGCCCACACTCAAATCAAAGGATTGATAAGACAATAGGTCCAACAACTGATCACAGGGACCAATCGATGAAGATATCATCTTCCTTCAACACACACTACACCAGAATATCCCTTTGGAACGAACTAAGTCAGGCAAGCTCTTATCTTCCAACTCTCCAAGTTGTTGTCTAGCTTAACCAACTAGCTCAGGGGTATCCAACACGGATTCTTGGAGAAAGGGTGGTTTACAGGATAAACCAACTTGATCACGAGCTCAGCATAACAGTCAGGTGACAACCCGGTAACACTTCCAAGAAGATATTTGGAAAGTCACGAACGACCGGTATGTTACTAAGCTCGAGAACAATCTCGCTTTTGAGGGCAAGACGATATGATCAAATGAGTGAGGACTTGACAAGATCATAACTCATCAATCGAAGGGTGCACCGAAATAAGGACTAGGTAGCACGATCAGTCTTAGAAGGACGATTCAAAAACCAACACGCTAAGAATGAAATTATTGTCCCTTAACTACCAAGCAACAGGGTTGCTAGGAGTATTGAATTCACACATCACGATTCACTTGTCGGCCTTCCGGTTGCGACAACACGGAACCGAGGGATGAATAATGATGGCGAGAAGTATCACTACATCAAGAATTCGCAAGAGCCGGTGCAATCCTCATGAAAATCCTGACATAAGACGGTAATACTTCAGGGTAGAACAGAATCAAAAGCTGGATTAGCAATTTGTTCTGCGGAGCACAACTTCTTTGACCCAATCCTGGATATGGAAGAGGTACTGGAGTTTGTTTCTCCTAGTCATTCCGCGATAGAATGGCTTGACGGACCACAAAAGTAATAGGCATCGATAAACGAACGCACGCATACTCTTGACTATCAATTGATAGGCGAGGGTCAGAGGACAACTAAAGAGGGACAACTCGAAGGAACATACGATTTTCTGAGTTGTGGATGCATGGTTTAGCATGTCGAACGAAGTTCAACATAATTCTTCCGGATAACCCATGCAGAAAGGTAGAACTGGCAGAGTCACAATATAGAATCGAGAACCCATCGAGAGCACTCTGATTGTGATCTTTTGATCAGCGAGGAACATCTGCCATAAACGGTTCATAGTATTTGGAAGAAGGAAATACCACGAACCTCGAGGACTAATGCAAGGGTTACTAATATCCTGAAGGAACTAGCAACACTATCAACATGATTTAAGTAGAGTGAATCTCGGGTTCAAAAACCCAGGAATAGAATACCTACTACTAAGTAGCATCACGGGATGCTTTCGAGAATGATGGCCAGAATCATCACACTGGGAACACAAATCATGACTAAATTACTAGATGATCCCCTAAGACACCTAGGGTCATAATAGTAACTCCAACATAAAGGTCAAGGCAATAGAATACCTCAACTCAACAATTAGTGTGATTAATCTGACCAAGGGCACATCGGAAACAGGAGGAAGGGATTTGCAAATGCATCCGACTATTTAGAAACCTGGGATGACTCGGACAGCATAACGGCTGTAAATGCTCAGAAAAGATTTGAGACATTCACAAAATGGTGGCATAACCACTCAGAAGCACAATATCAAGGTTTCGAGATCAACGATTAACATATGGAGGTAGTAGGAACTGAACTCAAGCATAAATCCAACAATCTATAAGTCTACGGATTAGTAACACGTGATCCTGATAGAAAGAAGAGATAGCCTAGTTCTTAATCCCCGTAGAAGAGAAGATGATGACTCAGATCAGAAGGCATAAGGTATAAGGAGTAAAAAGAGCCTTACGTTCCATCCCACAATCAATTCCCTTATATAACTAAAGAATTTCTAGACTCAACTTCGACCAGTTTGGCTTGGTAATCCTACAGGCAGTCAAGCTCTGACACCAACGCTGTCAGGACCCCGACTCAATGCCACATCGATCCAGCATGTAACACCTCATATCACTTTGCGGCCTCACGCACGGTATTCCCACGGGTGTCGCCTTACCTTGGCCCGGGACCGTTTGCGCCTTTTGGCACACGTATATGACGGTGTCGCTAGCATCCATATGATAAGGAGCCCGGGCTGACATGGCTAGTCGTAAACCCAAAGTGGCACAGACTTACAGGGACAGGCATTCATGACCCAGCATCGAACGTGTCGGTCATCAGCGAGTGAATCCAGGCTGTAGCACTGGGCTAGCAGGACTCCGGTGAACCGGGCTGTAGCGGGCTAACAGGACTCCGGTATTCATCGCGTGACATTTCCCCGAAGGGACAGACACAGGAACGAAGAAGGACACATGCCGGCCAGCCTAAGTGTTCCGGAGCAGTAGCAAGCTACCATGGCTCGGTGGAAACACTAGGAGACATTTCCCGGTAAGAGAGGCTACTAAAGATAAACAACTAGATAGTCAGATCCCACACATATCAAGCATTTCAATAACATACACACAATATGCTCGATATGTGCAATACAACATGGCATCACAACATGACTCTACGACTCAAGTATTTATTCAATAGGCTCCGAGGAGCGAGATATTACAAACATGGGTCTCATGACCCAACAATCAGAGCATACAAATCAAAGCACAAGCGGAAGCTATCATGTCTGAGTACAGACATCTATAAATGAAAAAGGCTGAGAAGCCTGACTATCTACCAGATCCTGCCGAGGGCACAAGATCGTAGCTGAGGTATCAAGCTAAACGTCGAAGTCCACGTGGAACTACTAGCGAGACCGAAGTCTCTCTGCAAAAACATAAAATAGGCAAACGTGAGTACAAATGTACCCAGCAAGACTTACATCAGAACTATCTACATATGCATCATTATCAACAAAGGGGATGGTGGGGTTTAACTGCAGCAAGCCAGCTTTGACTCGGTGGCTATCCTGAACTACGACTGCAAGTAACTCTTTTGAGGTGGCGCACACGAGTCCATATATTCACCATATCAATACACCACTATGGATCCGCTCCCGTCTCCCTACGAGAACGCCATCCATAGCACTCACGCTTATCTTGCGTATTTTAGAGTGTCCACTTTCACTTGTCTATGAACTGATATAAGCAACCCAGAAGTCCTTTACCGCGGACACGGCTATTCGAATAGATGATGTTAACCCTGCAGGGGTGTACTTCTTCACACACACTCTCACCACTTACCGCCGTTTACACGACATGTACTCGGCAACCTTCAAGCGGAAGCCCAACGTGGGTGTCGGCCACGGCCTGCCTAAACACTCAAGTCTCTAGTCCAGGTTTATCGCCTATTCGGGTTCCATCCATGAGATCCGGCCGGAGTTTCGCTCACAGCCCCAAACGATGTGAACAGGGTTCCCGAGACACCAAACGGGCGCCCGGTACACCGTGCCACGTGCCTACCGCATCACAGCCCACCCCTACGGTCAGCGCTGCGCACGGCCTCCAGCATACTACAAACACCAGAAACTACTTGCAACTCCTGGACAGAGGACAAGGGTGATTAAGAAGCCGAGAGGGTCCATTGGTTTCGGGCCCAATGCGTGGTAGTAGCTGAATCATGGATCACAAACACAGAACTCAGTTCCTGAGGACGGCTGCAATGAGACAACCCACCATGTACTCCTACATGGCCTCTCACCGCTACCTTTACCAAATCGTATTCACACACTTAGCTCACACACAGTAGGACATGTTCACACACCTCTGATTCATCCCCGATGAATCAGACCTGACTCAACTCTAAGCAGTAGCAGGCATGACAAACAAGCATGAATGAGTAGGCACAACAGGGCTCAAACAACTCCTACTCATGCTAGTGGGTTTCATCTATTTACTGTGGCAATGACAGGTCATGCAGAGGATAAAGGGGTTCAGCTACCGCAGCAAGTAACAGATGAATCGGTGTTGTCCTAATGCATTAAAAGAGAGCAGGAGCGAGAGAGTAGGATTGTATCGGAATGAACAAGGGGGTTTTGCTTGCCTGGCACTTCTGAAGATAACATTGAGTCTTCATCAGTGTCAGCGATCACATCATCGGTATCACGTCTATCGAGAGGGGACAATTACCGGCAACATAGAAGGGAACACAATCAATGCAATGCACAATATGATGCATGATCATGACATGGCAAAATGAATGAGTTTTGAGCTAATGCAACTAGCAAGAGATTAAATGAAGTTGGTTTGAATACAAGATTCAAATTTAAACTCCATATGTGATTATTCAAATGCCATTTAATTGATTTGTGCTAAACAGCAGCTATAAGTTGTTCTATCATGCATGAAAATGGTACAGATGGATTCCTTGAATTTTTCTGATAATTTTTCATATATAATTTATTTTATTTGGAGTTACGATTAATTTTCTATGATTTATTGAAGTTTATACAATTTTCTGAAATTTCCTGAATAATAATAAATCCAGAAAATACTTATTGCGTCAGCCTGACGTCATGATGACGTCAGCAGGTCAAAGGCACCAGCCCAGGTCAAACCTGACGCTGGGACCCACATGTCAGTGTAACAACTAGTTAACAGGATTAAGTTAATACTAACTAAACTGTCAATGGGCCTGGGCCCGCATGTCAGTGGTTAGTTGACTAACTAAACAGGGTTAGCTAGTGTTAGGTTAGTCACTAATCCAGGTAATTAGCGCTAAACTAATCTAACTAAAATTAGCAAGGGTGGCCCACATGTCATTGACCCAGGGGTCAAACTGGGCCCACCCAGTCAACGATCAGCGGGTCAAACCCGCCGGCGTCTAGCCGCCGGCGAGGCCGAGACGACGGAGAGCGTCGGAAACGCTGCTCCGGCCACGGTTTGATGCGCGGGTGGGTGCTACGAGTAGCTGGCGATGTGGCGCATCCAACGGTGGCGGTGTTTGGTGCTGGGGTGGCCGGAGTTAACGGCGGCGAGCTCTTTTGCGGCCGCCGGAGTTCGGGCAATCTCGGGGTCGGGGTTAGGGAGCACGGCAGGAGGAGCTGGGGCGTGCTACGGACTCCTGAGATCGCGGTGAGCACGTCAGTGGGCTCGGATACGAGCTGGGGTGGCTGTGGCCACGGCCACGCCATGGCCGGCGGCGAGAAACTCTCGGCCGCGGTGGAGGAAGAGGCTAGGGGGCGAGAACGGAGGGGGCGAGCACAGGAGAAGCAGCAGGGGCTCACAGCGGATTCATTCGAGGCGGAGACGAGGCCGGGGGAGCGTTGGAGGCAGCACAGGGTCGCCGGAGATCCGGGCGGCCGAAGGTAGAAGACGACGATTGCGGCGACGTTGCAGGGCGCCTGAGGATGCGTGGCTCATCTGGGATGACGCGGACGATGAGGCGGAGCCAACGAGCATGACGGTTGCTCGAGGGACGACCGGTGAGCGCGGTGGCGGTGTGCGGCGGCGACGGAGGCGTTCGGGAGCGAGAGGGGAAAAAAGCAGAGAAGGGGGAAAGGGTCGAGGGAGAGTGAGAGAGGTCGGGCGGATCGGGACGTCACCGGGCATTCATCCACGCGGCCAGGGGAAGCAGGAGGTGGCCAGGGGAAGCAGGAGGTGGCCGAGGCAGCGTCGGCGCGCGCCACGCCTCGCCTCTGTTCGTCCTCCTGGCAGAGGAGGAAGAGGACAAGGGGGAGGAGGAGGTGGGCTGGGCCGGCCAGGTGGGGGAGCTGGGCCGGCTGGTGGGCTGCACGGGTGAGGCCAGGTAGGCTTTACTCTTTTTATTTTTTTCTGTTCTGTTTCTTTATTTAATATCTTTTGCCATTGTTTGAATTTAAACAAATTCAAACAATGCCAAAAACTCCTCTGGATATTTTTATTTTGCTAGATGGACTTTTCCAAAAGCTTATAATATATTTCAGGGGTATTTGAAATTATATTCTAGTTATATGAATATAATTCAAATTCAAATAGCTAATGATTTAAATCCAAAGTCCCAAAAATAATTCCTTAAAAATGTTCAATATTTTGGTTGGGACCAGAACCCTTACCAAAAATTATCAAACATTTAAGAAGAGCATTTTGGAGCAATGAATGAGATTTCTAGGGTTTTTGCCCCTCTTTTATTTAAGTTTTTGAGGCTTCCAACAATCCCCAACTCATGTTTCAGAAATTTAAATATGATGCCTGGATGAAGATGCAACTATTTACAAACAATATTCTAGGGCTATGACAATAGTTCTACTGTTTTAGATATGATCCTAGAGAAAATATAATTGAAAGTTGATAGTAGCGATTATGCGATCAGTAGAAAGCTTATGTCCTTAATGCATCGCTTAGTGTGCGGAATCCCAAACGTCATCTGTGGATGTTGCGAACATCGGACATACACATTTTGATAACTACGTGATAGTTCGGTTAAACGGTTTAGAGTTGAGGCACCAAAGACATTTTCGGAACGTCGCGGAACATATGAGATGTTTCGAGGGATGAAATTGGGATTTCTGGCTCGTGCCCACGTCAAGAGGTATAAGACGTCTGACGATTTTCTTAGCCTGCAAACTAAGGGAGAAAAGCTCAATCGTTGAGCTTGTGCTTAGATTGTCTGAGTACAACAATCACTTGAATCGAGTGGGAGTTAATCTTCCAGATGAGATAGTGATGTTTCTCCAAAGACATTGCCACCAAGCTACTAGAGCTTCGTGATGAACTATAACATAACAGGGATAGATATGATGATCCTTGAGCTATTCGCGATGTTTGACACCACGAATGTAGAAATCAAGAAGGAGCATCAATTGTTGATGGTTGGTGAAACCACTAGTTCCAAGAAGGGCAAGGGCAAGAAGGGATACTTCATGAAACGGCAAATCAGCTGCTGCTCTAGTGAAGAAAACCAAGGTTGAACCCAAACCGAGACTAAGTGCTTCTGTAGTAAGGGGAACAACCACTAGAGGAGAATTACCCTAGATACTTGGTAGATGAGAAGGCTGTCAAGGTCGATAGAAGTATATTAGATATAAATTATGTTAATGTGTACTTTACTAGTACTCCTAGTAGCACCAGGGTATTGGATACCGGTTCGGTTGCTAAGTGTTAGTAACTCGAAATAACAGCTACGGAATAAACAGAGACTAGCTAAAGGTGAGCTAACGATATGTGTTGGAAGTGTTTCCAAGGTTGATGTGATCAAGCATCGCACACTCCCTCTACCATCGAGATTGGTGTTAAAACAAAATAATTGTTATTTGGTGTTTGCGTTGAGCATAGACATGATTGGATTATGTCTGTCGCAATATGGTTATTCATTTAAGGAGAATAATGGTTACTCTGTTTATTTGAATAATACCTTCAATGGTCTTGCACCTAAAAGGAATGGTTTATTGAATCTCGATCGTAGTGATACACATTTTCATGCCAAAAGATATAAGATAGTAATGATAGTACCACTTACTTGTGGCACTGCCATGTAAGTCATATTGGTGTAAAACGCATGAAGAAGCTCCATGTTGATGGATCTTTGGACTCACTCGTTTTTGAAAAGTTTGAGACATGCGAACCATGTCTATTGATGTATACGCATGAAGAAACTCCATGCAGATGGATCGTGTGGACTCACTTGATATTGAATCACTTGAGATATGCAAATCATACCACATGGGCAAGATGACTGAAAAGCTTCATTTTCAGTAAGATGGAACAAGATAGCAACTTGTTGGAAGTAACACATTTTGATGTGTGCAGTCCAATGAGTGCTGAGGCATGCAGTGAATATTGTTATGTTCTTACTTCACGGATGATTTAAGTAGATACTGAGTATATTTACTTGATGAAACACAAGTCTGAATTATTGAATGGTTCAAGTAATTTCAGAGTGAAGTTGAAGATCATCGTGACAAGAGGATAAAATGTCTATGATATGATCATAGAGATGAGTATCTGAGTGACGAGCTTTGGCACGCAATTAAGACATTGTGGAAATTGTTTCACAATTAATACCGCCTGGAAAACCATAGTGTGATGGTGTTTCCGAACATCATAGTTGCACCCTATTGGATATGGTGCGTACCATTATGTCTCTTATCGAATTACCACTATCGTTCATGGGTTAGGCATTAGAGACAACCGAACTCACTTTAATAGGGCACCACGTAATTCCGTTGAGATGACATCATGAGAACTATGGTTTAGAGAAACCTAAGCTGTCGTTTCTTGAAAGTTTGGGGTTGCGACGCTTATGTGAAAAAGTTCATCGTGATAAGCTCGAACCCAAAACGGATAAATGCATCTTCATAGGATACCCAAAATGGTTGGGTATACCTCCTAATTCAGATCCGAAAGCAATAGGGATTGTTTCTTGAATCGGGTCCTTTCTCGAGGAAAAGTTTGTCTTGAAAATTGAGTGGGAGGATGGTGGAGACTTGATGAGGTTAACGAACCATTACTTCAACCAGTGTGTAGCAAGGCACAGGAAGTTGTTCCTGTGGCACCTACACCAATTGAAGTAGAAGCTTATGATAGTGATCATGAAGTTTCGGATCAAGTCACTACCGTACCTCGTAGGGTGACTAGGATGCGTACTACTTCAGAGTGGTACAGTAATCCTGTCTTGAAGGTCATGTTGCTAGATAACAATGAACCTACGAGCTATGGAGAAGCGATGGTGGGCCCAAATTCCGACAAATGGTTAGAAGCCATGAAATCCGAGATAGGATCCATGTATCAGAACTAGCATGGACTTTGGTGGACTTGCCTGATGATCGGCAAGCCATTGAGATAAATGGATCTTTAAGAAGAAGATGGACGTGGACGGTAATGTCACCGTCTATGAAGCTCGACTTGTGGCGAAGAGTTTTTTTCACAAGTTCAAGGAGTTGACTACGATGAGATTTTCTCATCCGTAGCGATGCTTAAGTCCGTCGGAATCATGTTAGCATTAGCTGCATTTATGAAATCTGGCAGATGGATGTCAAAACGAGTTTCCTTACCAGATTTCATAAGGAAAGGTTGTATGTGATACAATCAGAAAGGTTTTGTCGATCCTAAGGATGCTAAAAGGTATGCTAGCTCCAGCGATCCTTTCATGGACTGCAGTAAGCATCTCGGAGTTGGAATATGCACTTTGATAAGATGATCAAAGATTTTGGGTTTATACAAAGTTTATGAGAAACTTGTATTTCCAAAGAAGTGAGTGGGAGCACTATATAATTTCTGATGAGTATATGTTGTAAACATATTGTTGATTAGAAATGATGTAGAATTTCTAGAAAGCATATAGGGTTATTTGAAAAGTGTTTTTCAAGGGAAAACCTGGATTAAGCTACTTGAACATTGAGCATCAAGATCTATAAGGATAGATCAAAACCGCTTAATGGTACTTTCAAATGAGCATATACCTTGACATGATCTTGAAGGTGTTCAAGATGGATCAGTCAAAGAAGGAGTTCTTGCCTGAGATGTAAGGTACGAAGTTAACACTTAAAGCTCGACCACGGCAGAATAGAGAGAAAGGACGAAGGTCGTACCCTATGCTTCAGACGTAGGCTCTATAGTATGCTATGCTGTGTACCGCACCGGAAGTGTGCCTAGCCATGAGTCAGTCAAGGGGTACAAGAATGATCTAGGAATGGATTATTGGACAACGGTCAAAATTATCCTTGGAGTAAATAAGGACATGTTTCTCGATTATGGAGGTGATAAAGAGTTCAGCGTAAAGGGTTACGTCGATGCAAGCTTTAACACCTATCCGAGTGACTCCGAGTAGCAAACCGAATACGTATAGTGGAGCAACCATTTGGAATAGCTCCAAGTGGAGTGTGGAAGCAGCATTTACAATATGACCTAGAGATTTGCAAAGTACATACGGATATGAATGTTGCAGACCCGTTGACTAAAACCTCTCTCACAAGCAAAACATGATCAAACCCCAGAACTCATTGAGTCTTAATCACATGATGATGTGAACTAGTTTAATGACACTAGTAAACTCTTTGGATGTTGGTCACATGGCGATGTGACGTGTGAGTGTTAATCACATAACGATGTGAACTAGATTATTGACTCTTAGTGCAAGTGGGAGACTGTTGGAAATATGCCATAGAGGCAATAATAAATTAGTTATTATTATATTTCCTTGTTCATGATAATCGTTTATTATCCATGCTATAATTGTATTGATAGGAAACTCAGATACATGTGTGGGTACATAGACAACACCATGTCCCCAGTAAGCCTCTAGTTGACTAGCTCGTTGATCAATAGATCGTTACGGTTTCCTGACCATGGACATTGGATGTCGTTGATAACGGGATCACATCATTAGCAGAATGATGTGATGGACAAGACCCAATCCTAAGCCTAGCACAAAGATCGTGTAGTTCGTATGCTAAAGCTTTTCTAATGTCAAGTATCTTTTCCTTAGACCATGAGATTGTGCAACTCCCGGATACCGTAGGAATGCTTTGGGTGTACCAAACGTCACAACGTAACTGGGTGGCTATAAAGGTGCACTACAGGTATCTCCGAAAGTGTCTGTTGGGTTGGAACGAATCGAGACTGGGAATTGTCACTCCGTGTAAACGGAGAGGTATCTCTGGGCCCACTCGGTAGGACATCATCATAATGTGCACAATGTGACCAAGGGGTTGATCACAGGATGATGTGTTACAGAACGAGTAAAGAGACTTGCCGGTAACGAGATTGAACAAGGTATCGGTATACCGACGATCGAATCTCGGGCAAGTGCAATACCGTTAGACAAAGGGAATTGTATACGGGATCGATTGAGTCCTTGACATCGTGGTTCATCCAATGAGATCATCGTGGAACATGTGGGAGCCAACATGGGTATCTAGATCCCTCTGTTGGTTATTGACCGGAGAACGTCTCGGTCATGTCTGCATGGTTCCCGAACCCGTAGGGTCTACACACTTAAGGTTCGATGACGCTAGGGTTATAAAGGAAGTGTGTATGTGGTTACCAAATGTTGTTCGGAGTCCTGGATGAGATCCCGGACGTCACGAGGAGTTCCGGAATGGTCCGGAGGTAAAGATTTATATATGGAAAGTCCTGTTTTGGTCACCGGAAAAGTTTCGGGTTTTATCGGTAACGTACCGGGACCACCGGGAGGGTCCCGGGGGTCCACCAAGTGGGGCCACCGGCCCCAGGGGGCTGCATGGGCCAAGTGTGGGAGGGTACCAGCCCCAGGTGGGCTGGTGCGCCCCCCAGCAAGGCCCAAGGCGCCTAGGGCTTGGGGGAAACCCTAAAGGGGGGCGCCCCCTTGCCTTGGGGGGCAAGGCAACCCCCCTGGCTGCCGCCCCCTCCTCAGATTGGATCTGAGGGGGCCGGCCCCCCTATCCCTTGCCCCTATATATATGTGGGGGGTGGGAGGGCAGCCGCACCCAAGTTCTGGCGCAGCCCTCCCCCTCTCCCAAGTATTCCTCCTCTCCCGTGGTGCTTGGCGAAGCCCTGCAGGATTGCCACGCTCCTCCGTCACCACCACGCCGTTGTGCTGCTGCTGGACGGAGTCTTCCTCAACCTCTCCCTCTCTCCTTCCTGTATCAAGGCATGGGAGACGTCACCGGGCTGTACGTGTGTTGAACGCGGAGGTGCCGTCCGTTCGGCACTAGGATCTCCGGTGATTTGGATCACGACGAGTACGACTCCTTCAACCCCGTTCTCTTGAACGCTTCCGCTTAGCGATCTACAAGGGTATGTAGATGCACTCTCCATCCCATCGTTACTGGTTTCTCCATAGATAGATCTTGGTGACACGTAGGAAAATTTTGAATTTCTGCTACGTTCCCCAACAGTCTTAACAGCAGCATCTGGGATCTCTCTGTACATATGTGCCATGGAGTTGTGATCCTTCTTCTTGGCATAGACATCGAAGTCATCCTCTTTCTCCTTAGGTGCATTGATCAACTTTGCCCATTCCTCAACTGATGATTGGTACCTAGTACCTTCAAACATCCAGACAATCCTTCCATCTGGGTAGAAGTGAGCTGTGGAGTAGAACTGCATAATAAGCTCATCATTCCACTTTGTGAGCTTCTGCCCAACAAAGTCATCCACTCCACAAGCATTGAAACTGTCATACACTCCTGGATAATGCTCTTCATTTTTCCTGATGTACTCCCAGTCCACCCATCTCATATCAGACTATAGGCTTATTGTCAAGCAGCACTGTCTCATAGAAGTCATGTTGTTCCTTTGTATGGAACATGTAGTCCACAACAATTCTCCTCCTGACTGCATAGGGATCAGTCAATCTCCACTGTCTGAGACATGCATCCTTCCTCAGCTTCATATCCTCAGCTACAAGATGAACATCATTGTGATCTGGAATTTTTGGCTTCAACTTTCTCAAGACATGTTCCTCATCATCTTCTTCTTCAACAGCAGTTTCAGGCACTGGGGCCTTGTTCTTCTCTCCAGCAGGAATGTTCCTTGTATTCCTCTTGGGTGCAGATTTGGGTTTTGGAGCAGTTGCCTTAGGAGCTTCTTTGGGCTTTGATGAAGCAGCCCCTGACCTGATGGCATCACCCATGAGCTTTTGAGCGTTGGGTGCTGGTGCAGCAACCTCTTCCTCTTCTTCTTCCATCATGGAAGGCTTTCCAATAACCCTGGCTATGGTCTTCTTGACCCTTTCCTTCCTCTTCTTCCTTTCTGCAGCAGCCTCTTTGGGTTCAGATTCCAAAGATACTTGAGTGGAGGCTCTGGCTTTAGACGTGGGAATTCTTTTGGCAGGTGCTTTGGTCTTCATACCAGGATTTGTGGCAGCAGCTGTGCCATATTCCTTCTTGAGCACCTTCTTGGAAGTGGCCTCATCCTCAACAGCCACATAGTCCTCATTCTCAGAATCTGAGGTTCTCTTCTTTCTGTCCCTGGTGGCTGCCTTTGGTAAGTTGCTGGGTGTGCTTGTGCTTCCATCATCATAGCTGCTAGAGGGACTAGTGCCCTCACTCATCTGAACCTGCTCCTCAGACTTGTTCTGACTGTCACTTTGATCAGACATGTTGCAAACACTGACAGCAGACCATGTGAATAGATATAGATGAGGTAGAATAGATGAGAATCACAAAATACATAGGTTTTTGCAAAAGAATGAGTCAAAAACTTAGTTTTACTTTTTCACAAAAAGCATTTCGGATCTACCGATTCTTGAACTCGGTGATACCGAAGCAGCTTTTGGAACCTAAACTAGTGAACTCGGTTAGACCGAGTCACAGTTCGGTGGCACCAAGACTGCTAGGGTTTCACAAAGTCCTGAACTCGATCACACTGATTTGCAATTCTCGATCAGACCAAGAATCACATGTGCAATGGCCTTAGCCGAATTGGTGGAACTGAGTTCTTCAACTCGGCTGGTCCGAGATGGTTTCGGCGGAAACCTAACCCTAAATTTTCAATTCACAACTAAACTACAGAGTGTTTTCACTGGATAAGATGATCTCAATCGTGGCAAGATACATGGAAAAACAATGTTCTAGGAATTTGGAGTGGGATTAGCACAAGGATCAAGTCCATACCCTAGTTCGGTGATGGACTTGCTACGGCGGCAACGGCGGAGACGATTCCCGTTGACGGCGGCGGAGACCAGCGGCGGGAGGCAGCTGGCGACGAGGAGGACGATCCAAAGACCCAGGGAGGCAGAGCAGGCTGAGCGCGGGTGAAAGAGTTCGGAGAAATTTCCAAATTTTGGCATGTGGATATATATAGCCTGACCCTGTCGGTGTGACCGAGTGGAACAACTCGGTGGCACCGAGATGCATAACTACAAGCGGTTATAGCAACTCGGTGTGACCGAAAAGTTCAAATCGGTTGCACCGAGATTGAAAACCTAGATCAACTTAGTGATCTCGGTATGACCAAAATGGAGGAATCGGACAGATCGAAACACACAAAGAAGTTATGGAAGTTTAAGTCTATGACGAGTCGGGGACTCCGAGTGCTCCTCACACAGAGTGGTTCGAATCTGACTTGATCAAACTTTGTGATATAGCATGAATAGAGTTTGAGACAAGAAAAGCATAGATAGCTAGAGAAGGTTCTTAGGCATTCTTGTCCATTCACTTGGCGAAACAAAATAAACCAAACAATCAAAGCAACAAGTGGATGTCCTCGAATGAGTAAAATATGCAACCAACATGCTCACACAATAAAATGGCAAATGAAATATGTGGCAAAGCATGCACAACCAATTATAGCATCTATCAAGCAATTGGCGATGACTAGGTCATCTATATATGAGTATATTGACTTAGGAGTCCAATGAGAACATTTGATCATAGGTCATACTCATCGTTTAAGCTCAAGTAAGGTTACCACTTTTACATAAAGCGTTGTTGTGTTCACACCATTAGAGTTGCTTTGACTCAATTCTTAGAGTAAAGCTCCCCCTAGATGTGAGATCCCCCCTAAGAGGGATGAACTAACCTTGGGTTTAGTCGATGATGACTTCATGTAGGTGTTGAAGATGTGGATGTTCAATGTTGATGTAGATCATTTGGAGCAATCCTTTGGAGTGAGTTGCACTTTCAATACCTACACGGGTTAGTCCCACAAGGAACAAATAAGGATATCCATAGACATAGAGTGATGCACACACAAGGTGATGTCTATGAAGGCATTAGGTTACCTTGTCCCTTGTCTTACCAACAAGAGGGTTTGTGACTCCTTGAACTAGTGCAAGATGTGGAAATTGATTGCACTTGTTCTTGCCAAAAAGATATGAGTGAAATATGTTGGTGGAGTCACCCTCAATAACTCTCTAGTTATTCTTCTGCGGGATCCACATCATCTTGATGGGAATCCTTGGAGTTGTAGTCGTACTTGATGAAGTAGAACTTGATGTAGTCTTGGGAACCCACTTGACCAAGGCCTAAGGAGCTTCTTCAAATGCATCAATCTCCTCTTGAAGCTTATCCTTGCCTTTTTGCTTGTGCTCCTGTGGTGGAAGATCATCTTGAGCTTATGTCCCTTTGAAGGAAGTAGGATCATACTTCTCTTGTTGAGGAACAAACTTCGTCTTGGGGTATTGATCTTCTTCCCACTCAACTCCATTGGCATTGAACTTCCGTTCAAAACCAACACCTTGGTTCTTCCGGTGCCTTCCTTGCTTGCGTACGATTTCCTCGAATTGCTTACTCCCGGCAAGGCTCTTGTAAACACCTTTCTCTATAATTCCCTTCAATAAGCTATTTTCTTGCTCAAGTGTAACTTGGCTAAGAGAATCATTAGTGGAATCAAGAGAACTACTAGAAGCAACAACATTGGATTTAGCATGATTATTGTTACTACTAGAGGAAGAATCCTTCTTGTTCTTGTTACTAGACTTGACTTGAGGCATGTAAGTAGATAAGAGTAAACGCTTGGCAATGTAAGAAGAAATTTTCTTACGAAGATCATCATTGATTGCCTTTAAGAACTCATGCTCCTGCTCAAGGTTGAGCTTTTCAAAGCATAACTTCTCATGAGTCCTTAAAAGTTCTCGATGATCTTCTAAGATAGTTTCATGAGCTAACTTAAGAGTGTTTAGTTCTTTATTTAGAAGATCAATCTTCTCCTTATCATTGTCATTTGTTTTATCTTGATTAGCATGATTAATTGACGTTTCATCATAGTATTCATCACTAGAGTTGTCAACAAGTAAATCATCATCACCTAAAAAGTCATCTTCATCACTATTGAAATCAACATACTCGGGATGTGATACCTTTGGGCCTTTAGCCATGAAGCATCTTCCAAGTCCTTCATTTGGTGAATCAAATATGTTGTAGGAGTTGGTTGACACAAGTGCTAGACCGGCAACACCTTCATCTTGAGTATATTCGGAGTCGGAGTGATAGCTTCTCTCGGAGTGATTGTCGGAGTCGGGGCCAGATACCCATTCACCAACATGAGCTTGATGTCTTTGTTTTGTGTAGCTCCTTGATGACTTGTCCTTCCTTTCTGAATCCTTGCTTCTCCGGGATGTTCTTCGTTCATAATGACCATCTCTACTCCTTCTCTCTCTTGGTGGTGATTCTTCTCTTCTACTTCTCCTCTTAGGTGATTCTTCTCTTCTTTTGTAGGGAGCCGTACAATCATTGGAATAGTGTCCGGATCTTCCACAATTGTAGCAATTACGCTCTCGACTAGAAGATCTTTTGTCATTGTAGGACCTTGACTTGGAGCTTCTCTCTTTGCTTCTACTCTTGTAAAACTTGTTGAAGTTCTTCACCATTAGGCTCAATTTTTCATTGAAGGTTTGTTTCTCACTTGATGATGTGGGAGCTTCACATGAGGCTTTGTAAGCACCACTTAACTTGTTGTGGAGTTCCTCCTTATCCTTGAGTGACATCTCATGAGCAACAATTCTTCCAATGACTTTCGTTGGCTTGAGTTCTTTGTAATTGGGCATCATTTGGATCAATGTGCACACGGTATCATATTTTCCATCCAAAGCTCTTAGGATCTTCTTGATGATGAATTTGTCGGTCATCTCTTCACTTCCTAAGCCGGCAATCTCATTTGTGATAAGAGCAAGCCTAGAGTACATTTCAGCGACACCTTCACCATCCTTCATTTTGAACTTGTCAAGCTGACTTTGAAGCACATCCAACTTGGATTCCTTGACGGAGTCGGTACCTTCATGCATATCAATCAAAGTATCCCAAATTTCCTTTGCATTCTCAAGACAGCTGATTTTGTTGAATTCTTCGGGGCACAATCCGTTGAAGAGGATATCACAAGCTTGAGTGCTGCATTGCAGCATCTTCAACTCTTCCGTGTTAGCTTCACGGTTCGGTTCTCTCCCATCAAAGAATTCACCTTGCAAGCCAATACACAAAATAGCCCAAACGGCGGGGTTATGTCCAAGAATATGCATTTTCATCTTATGCTTCCAACTAGCAAAATTAGTACCATCAAAGTAAGGACCTCTAAGGTGATAGTTTCCCTCGCTAGACGCCATACTCTCCTAGGTTGTGAAACCAAGGCTATGACTACTAAAAGCTATGGAAATCAAAGCAAATGGAGACCAAAGCTCTGATACCACTTGTAGGATCGAAAGTATGTCTAGAGGGGGGTGATTAGACTACTTGACCAAATAAAAACTTATCCTTTTCTCAATTTTAGTCTTTGGCAGATTTTAGCTAACTTAGCACAAGTCAAGCAATCTTAACACAATTCAAGCAAGCATGCAAAGAGTATATGAGCAGCGGAAAGTAAAGCATGAAACTTGCAAGAATGTAAAGGGAAGGGTTTGGAGAATTCAAACGCAATTGGAGACACGGATATTTTTGTCGTGGTTCCGATAGGTGGTGCTATCGTACATCCACGTTGATGGGGACTTCAACCCACGAAGGGTGACGGTTGCGCGAGTCCACGGAGGGCTCCACACACAAAGGGTCCATGAATAAGCAACCTTGTCTATCCCACCATGGTCGTCGCCCACGAAGGACTTGCCTCACTAGCGGTAGATCTTCACGAAGTAGGCGATCTCCTTGCCCTTACAAACTCCTTGGTTCAACTCCACAATCTTGTCGGAGGCTCCCAAGTGACACCTAGCCAATCTAGGAGACACCACTCTCCAAGAAGTAACAAATGGTGTGTTGATGATGAACTCCTTGCTCTTGTGCTTCAAATGATAGTCTCTCCAACACTCAACTCTCTCTCACAGGATTTGGATTTGATGGAAAGAAGATTTGAGTGGAAAGCAACTTGGGGAAGGCTAGAGCTCAAGATTCATATGGTAGGAATGGAATATCTTGGTCTCAACACAAGTGTAGGTGGTTCTCTCTCAGAAAATGCAAGTTGGAAGTGTAGGTTCGTTCTGATGGCTCCCACCATAAATGAAGAGGAGGTGGAGGGGTATATATAGCCTCCACACGAAATCTAACCATTACACACAACTTGCCAATCTCGATGGGACCGAATCGAGAAGCTCGGTCGGACCGATTCAGCAAATCTAGTGACCGTTAGGATTTTCGGTGGAACCGACATGCAACTCGGTAGGACCAATATGGTTAGGGTTAGGGCATAATGTAATCTCGGTGAGACCGATTACACAAACTCGGTGGGACCGATTTTGGTAATAAGCTAACCAGAGAGTTGGTCAGGTAAACTCGGTGGGACCGGTTCGCTCATTTTGGTGAGACCAAAATGTTACAAAAAGGAAACAGAGAGTTTACATTGCAATCTCGGTGGGACTGATCGCTCATCTTGATGGGACCGAAACGTTACGAAGGGAAATAGAGAGATTACAATCCCATCTCGGTGAGACCGAGATCCCTATCGGTGAGACCGATTTGCCTAGGGTTTGTGGCAGTGGCTGTGACATCTGAACTTGGTGGCACCGGATAGAAAGAATCGGTGGGGCCGAGTTTGACTTTTGGTTTAGGTCATAAGTGGATGTGAGAAAGTAGTTGAGGGCTTTGGAGCATATCACTAAGCATTTTGAGCAAGTAAGCCATTAAGCAACACCTCATCCCTCCTTGATAGTATTGTCTTTTCCTATAGACTCAATGTGATCTTGGATCACTAAAATATAAAATGTAGAGTCTTGAGCTTTGAGCTTGAGCCAATACTTTTGTCCTTAGCATTTTGAGGGTTCCACTTTTCTCATCTATGCCATGCCAATCATTGAGCTTTCCTGAAATATTCATCTTGAAATAGCATTAGTGCAATGAGCTATATGTTGTTAGGAATTACCAAAACCACCTAGGGATAGTTGCACTTTCATAGAGTTCATTTGGGCAATTGTTGCGACAACACTCCAGACCATGATATCTCAGCTGCTGGCTCTCTTATGCCAGTAGATACTCACACTGTCTCTGACAGATCTGAAGGTACCAGCTTTGGGCCCCCACCTGGATTCCCTCTCCCTATTTTCAACACTGTAGTTACTGCTCCTATTGTGCCAGACTTACATCAGTTGGATCCTCAATTTAGAGACATAATTGCAGACACCTCTTTGCCAGATGTAGGGGAAGATTTTCTGTCCAAGGAGGGACTGGAACTGTGGGACAAGCATTTCAAGCTTGCTGAGGGAATGGACAAAGTTGTTCAGGTACCATGTGAATGGTTTAAATTTATCACTGTTGCTCTCTTAACATTTGATAGTTTTGATTGGGCAAAATCATTAGTCTCTTCTCAACTATGGAACTACATCATTGAAGGATCTGTTAATAAGAAGTTCATTCTTTTTTCCCTTCCCGACTCATGTGTTGCTGGTCATACTCCTACTTGCCAACAGATTAGCCTGGAACATGAGGTCTCTTCAGCCCAACCTGCTAAACCAACACATAATAGTGTAGAGGGAGTTCTTGGAGCTCGCTCGGCAAGAACCTCTGTTGTCTATGCTCAGAAGAAAAGGAAAGACAAGGCTCCCATCTATGAAACTAAGGTATGGAGAAGTTATAGATTACAGGAAGCTAATAAAGGTTTTACAGGAAAAGTTTGCAAAGATAAGAATTGCCTACCTTGCAGCACTGATCCACCTGCCCTACCCTCAAGAGTTATTAAAAACCTTTCTGTATCATTTTGCAAGGCTCAGGCTAAGGACTGCTCTGAGGAGATGCTTCAGTAGCCCAAGAAAAAGAAGGAGGCCAAGAACACGGCTAAGGGGGTGCAGAAGAAACCTGCAATCTTCAAGCCCTAGAGTTTTAGTGCCAATTATGTTGCTCTGTATTGATGCTAGACTTGTGTTTTAGATCTTTTTGTCAGTGGGATGCTTATGTTAATCTGGAACTTTGCTATGTGGAACTCCTTTTTTTCAAGTCTTGTAAGCACTTTGTCAGATATGATGGATGCAAACTTCCCTTATCTCAGCTTTATTTCTCCCATGTGTTGGAAAGTTACTTGGAAAGATATCTGGGATTCTGATTTCATTTGTAATGTCTTGTGTATGAAAGTACTGGACCAGTTTGGGTTGATCTCTGCTATTACAACGCTATGTGGGCTCTTGCATGTTTACCCCAATTACACAGCCAAGGTACACATTCTTAGTCCTTACATATATATTTCATCATGCCTCAAATGAGTAGAAATTGGAACATATTCAACTGGAATATTAGGGGCATTAATGATTCTAACAAATGGCTGGCTTTGAGGAATAAAATTGATGAGTCTAATGCTGACATCATCTGCATTCAAGAGACTAAAAGAGAGATTTTTGATGCAAGATACCTCAAGAACTTCTGTCCTAGAAGAATCAATCATTTTGAGTATCTGCCATCAGTTGGTGCTTTAGGAGGGCTACTTATTGCCTGGAATGGCTCACTGTTTATAGGAGAACATCTTTTTAACAATGATTTCTCTCTGTTTGTTTGTTTTACTTCTGCTCTGTCTGGAGACTCCTTCATTCTCTCAAATATTTATGGGCCTTGTCAAGGACCAGAAAGAGTTCAATTTCTGAATTGGTTCAAAGATATTCAAATGCCTGCAGATACTAGATGGATTATCGTGGGTGATTTCAATTATGTCAGATTTCCAAGTGATAGAAACAGGGATGGAGGAAACTTCACAGAGATGTTGCAATTTAATGAGGCCATCAATACCCTAGATTTTGTTGAAATCCCTCTGAAGGGTAAACAGTACACTTGGAGTAATATGCAAGATACCCCTCTTTTGGAGAAATTGGATTGGGTTTTTACCTTAGAATCTTGGACCACTGAATTCCCCAATACAATTGTCCTGCCCCTTGCCAAACCAATCTCTGATCACACTCCATGTTTGATTCAAATTGGCACACACACATTCCCAAGTCCAAATTTTTCAGGTTTGAAAACTTCTGGATGGAAGTGCAGGGTTTCAAAGAAGTGGTCAAGCATAACTAGGAACAGGAAACTCACATCACTGACTCTGCCAAGAGAATTTCGGCTAAATTCAAGAGATTGAGAAAGTGCCTCAAAATCTGGGCTAAAACCATTTCACATCTCACCATATCAATCAAAAATACTAATGAGGTGATTCTGCTCCTTGATACTATTGAAGAATGCATGCCTTTATCTATCTCAGAATGGAATGGCAGGAGCTTTCTAAAACAACATTTGTTGCAACTTCTGGAGTGGCAGAGGATTTACTGGCAGCAGAGAGCCACCATTAGATGGGTCAAATTTGGAGAAGCTAATTCAAAATATTTTCAAGCTAAGGCCACTATTAAATACAAAGTGAATCATATTGACAGCTTGCAAGACGAGGCTGGCAACATTTGCAGAGAGCATACTGTGAAGGCTGGTATCCTCTTAAATGCTTTCAAGAAAAGGCTTAGCACATCCACTCCTACTTTTAATCTTCTTGAGCTGGACTCTCTGATTGATAGAACTACTGATTTATCAATTCTGGAGCAACCTTTCTCTAAAGCTGAGATTGATAAAGTGGTTTAGGGTTTGCCTGCTGATAAAGCCCCTGGTCCAGATGGTTTCAACACTGATTTTGTTAAATTCTGTTGGGATATAATCTCTCCAGATTTCTATGCATTGATTGAGGATTTCTTCAAAGGAACCATCAGTTTACAGAGCATCAATAGTTCTTATATTACACTCATTCCAAAGAAAGATGCACCAACTACACCAAATGACTTCAGGCCCATTTGTCTGCTTAATTGTTCCATTAAGATTATCACCAAGCTACTTGCCAACAGACTGCAAATAGTAATTTTAAAGTTGGTTCATACAAATCAATATGGATTCCTAAAATCAAGATCTATACATGATTGTTTGGCTTGGGCTTATGAGTATCTTTACCAGTGCAAATCCTCCAACAAGGAGCTGATCCTTCTTAAATTAGACTTTGAGAAGGCTTTTGATATGATTGAGCATCAGACCATCAAAGATATTTTAATTGCTTGAGGCTTTGGACCTAGATGGCTCATGTGGATGGACATGATTTTCACTTGTGGCTTCTCCTCAGTGCTTCTCAATGGTGTGCGAGGGAAGCAATTTTTGTGCAAAAGAGGTGTTAGACAAGGAGACCCTTTATCCCCACTGCTCTTTGTACTTGCTACTGATTTGCTCCAATCAATTCTAAACAAAGTAATGGTGTCAGGCCTCATATCAAAACCTCTTGAGCTTCAACCCTGTCCAGATTTTCAGTGATCCAATATGCAGATGACACAGTCTTAATCATGCCTGCATGCAGAATTCAATTAGAACAACTCAAAAGTCTCCTGATGCATTTCACTGCTTACATTGGTCTAAGGATAAACTTTGACAAGTCTGCAATGATTTCAATCAACACACCAGATCAAATGATGCAACTTCTGGCAAACAATTTGGGATGTTCTATTGGCAGTCTTCCTTTCACTTATCTTGGTTTACCTCTCAGCCTACTCAAACCTAAGTTGGAAGACTTTGCCCCTATCATTAAAAGGGTTGACATAAGACTTGCTGGCTGCTCCACTTTGCTATCTTATGGGGATAAACTCACACTCATTAAGTTTGTTTTCACAAGCTTGCCAATCTTTTTCATGAGCACACTCACCCTTCATGCTGGCATAGTTGATCAGATTAATAAATTACTCAGATTGTGCTTTTGGAGAAAGTATGGTATGGAAGAACAAGTTCCTGCCTTGATTGCCTGGGAAAAAGCTTGTGTCCCCAAAGATCAAGGAGGTCTGGGAATTTTAGACGTTGCCACCCACAGCAAATGAGCATATTCATAAATTTTTGAATCATGCTGACCTCCCCTGGGTGAATCTTATTTGGGAATCTTACTATCCCAATGGCATCCTCACCCCCAGGCCACTGGGCTCTTTCTGGTGGAAGGGGATCCTCAAGTTGCTCCCTTTATTCAAACATTGGGCTAAGGGAGAGGTTGGTGCAGGCACCTCCATAAATTTTTGGCAGGATAATTGGGGTCATGCTACTCTTCAGCATAAATATCCAGAGCTATACTATTTCTCACTCAGAGAAGACTTATCACTACAAGAATTTCTGCAAATGGAAAACCCCCTGGATAACTTCCATACACCACTCTCCATCCAAGCTTTGCAACAGTTTCAAGAGCTCCAGTCCATTCTCCAAGACACTCAGCTTTCTGCTAATAGTGACATTTGGAGTTACTCATGGGGTAATGCATTCTCCTCCATCAAAATGTACAAATGCTTGGCAGAGAAAGATCACAACCCACCTCCCATTTTCAAGAAGATTTGGAAGAATGCAACTATTCTGAGATACAAATTTTCTTCTGGCTCATCTTGCATGACAGAGTAAACTCCAGGGGTCTCTTAAAAAGAAAATCCTTTCATCTGCCTTCTTATGATTGTGAGACATGCCATATCAGCATAGAATAAACAACCTTGCATCTTTTTTGGGACTGTGATTTTTCTCAAGCTTGCTAGAACTCTATCCTAGGACAACGAAGACGTGGCATATCGATCTTTGATGAAATAATGCTTCTCTCAGAAGCATTTCCTCCCAACATTGCTATGGAAATTCTGATCATGGGCTGTTGGAACATTTGGATGCAACGCAATGGGGAAATCTTCAAAGCTCAGATCCCTTCTGTTCAAGCATGGAGAAGAGCCCTTAAGACATACTTACTACTACTCCAGCATCACATCAAGGACAAGTTTAAGCCTTTGCTTGTCAATTGGACGAAACAGATTCTAAGCTAGCTTATCATGTTGCCGTTTGGATTCCATAAAATTGGAGTTGGTTGAACTCCTTGTAATTCACACTATTGTTTTGTTTATATTTAATATATTAATACTGTAGAACGATTGTTCTATGGTTTCGGTTCAAAAAAATGCAAAAGTTCAACCCTACAGGTTTGTGTCCTATGTTCTGCTCTCACTATACTACAATAAGAATATTGTTCAATTTGTTCACCACGATGTCCTATATTTGGATGCATGCAGGTTTTCCACTGGGAGAACAAGTTTCTAGATACCACAATAAGAACACTCATTTTCTTGTTCTCTATTTTTTATTGCAATTTTTTGTTGTGCAATATGAGTTGATAAGAATCAAATAGCACAAGTATTATTGTTGACTAATTTTTAAACTACCTCCCTTCCATGCAGCCCTTGAACAATGAACAAGGAAATTTGGGAGTCCTTGTTTCACTTTCACCGAGGACGTGGGAGCCACCACCACCGTTGCTTCCTTCCACAACTAAGGTCCTAGGTATCTATTCTCACTCCCTATAAGTTGTCGTTTGCATGATTATAGTTTCCAGTAAGATTAGCAGAAAAAGATTATCGTTTGCAATATTATTTTAAGGAAAAGCTCCCTCTAGGAACATTTCTTGTGAGCAACATATTACATTTGAGATTGTTATGTTAATACATGTCACTGCTAAAAACATGATTGAATGGGCAAGAAGCATCACAATAATTCATACAAGAAATAGACAAGGATCTGGAAGAAATAATGTTCCTAGCTAAGTTGTGCGCTTTCTTGTATTGATTTCTAAAAATACGTCTGAAGATAGCATCGTTCATGTATCCCTGCTGGCGAATGAGACTGATAGTGGGTCTCAATTGCCATTTGTGTGGATTCATACTTGAGTCTTGGGAATTAATTGCTTTAATACTAGTAGCATTATCTGATGAGATGAGGCAACCATGTACTCTCTCCGTCCCAAAATAAGTGACTCAACTTTGTACTAGCTTTATAATAAAGCTGGTACAAAGTTCAGTCACTTATTTTAGGACGGAGGGAGTATTTGCTAGCATCATGACTTCAGCCTATTGATAGCATTATGCGATGAAATGAGGGGGCGACCATGTATTTTCCAGTATGATGACTTGAGCCGCAGCATCATACCGAGTAGCGAAGTTACTGCAGTCATTTTTATAGTAGATTCGTGTTGGCCAACTTTAGACTGAATATAAACTAAGGCGCATAGAGATGGATTGGTCATAATAAGCATCTGTGTACATCGTAATTGTAGTCCTCCGGCGAGTACACAAGAGGGGTATGCTGTTTTAGAAGAGGGCAAAAATAAAGTTAGAAGAGGGCAAAATAAAGCAAGTAGACTCATGAATGTCAATTTAGACCATCATTTTGCAATCACTACTTTTGGTTCCAAAGGATTAACAAGATAAACTTGATTGTTTATATAACCTTGTAGTTATACGTTTACTTTGCAAATTTTATCACACTAGCAATGTTGTGTGCAGAAACATTTTGTTACATCAAACTTGATCAGGTGGACATTGTTGTGTGCAAATATCAGACTTCAGTGGCTATAAGAAAACCTCAAGCTCTGTTTCCACTGACGAGTAAATGCAACCTGACTGAAGAACGCAAGCTTATATATAACAAAGTGAGGTCTTTATCTTGGTTGGTTTGGCACGACCACATCCTCATGGCCGATAAGCTGTTGCGCTAGAGATGGCCAGGCGATGAGATTTGCTCGACGTGTGGCTCTTGCGAAGAGACGACCAGCTTTGCGAGGCAGGTATGGCCAGCGGTGGCCTTTTGGTCGTGATACCAGGTGTTGTCTCCCCCCAATTCCTAGAACATCGCTCCCATCTATGACAGGTGGATGGCGATCAGGTTTCAAAGGAGGAGAAAAAGCATTTTCATGGAGTCACCTCGTTTTGCGTTAGGAAAAAACTGGAACAGTAAGATTTTTTAGCATGATTACAGGGGAGTCAGTGACACCACATTCAAGATCTGCTTTTGTTATAGTTGTTCCGGATTCATGGTGGGGGTTGAGATTTTGGGCCTCCCTTTTCCTCTCTATTAGACAAAATTTAGCTGTATGCGTCTGGCTGTAAAACAAACTTCTTCTACTGACATATCCTTGCTTGCGACGGTATATGAATGTATTTTCTTTAAGATGTAATACTAAAATACTTGTTTTTGCGATGTAATATGGATATGTTGATTTTTTTTGTGCATGCATACTCAAGGATTTCATGAATGGATTTTTTTCTGCGATGAAACAAAACATTATACTTGTATAATCAATTTGCTTCACATGAATATAATTGTATCTGATACATGAGATGAATACAACTCATTCATGTAGGGGGTACATAAAGCATAGAGCCACCTCCAAGATTGGCATAATGGAATAAGAAAACTGGTATGCTGTGACTTAACAACTACAGTAGATTTTTGGACTACCAGTTATTTATTGCAACGGTTAGATGCTTGTCTTTGTTTCCTCGGAAAAAATGCTTGTCTATGCATTGCAATTTGCAAGTCGAGAGGTTTCGAAATATTTTCGCTGCAATTATTTAGTTAAATCTTGCATCTGGAAATTAATATATGATGTTATTTATTGCCTCATAAGTCATAATTAGATGAAAGAGAAAATAATTTTCTACTTTGTTAGACGTGTGCCAACTTACTAGTTACAATTTAATGTTTTTTTCTTTCATTTTGTTTCTTGTTTGAATACATATGCTAAAGAAGGATTTTTACTAACTTGAGCATCACCCGCTTGACCAAAACGTTGGGACTGGCACCCTCGCGCCATCCCGATCTAGTATGCATAGTGCCCATCCAGCTTAATTAATTAAGATGTAAGAGCAACTCCGACGGGGCGACCCATTTCGTCCGCCGCCGTCCGTTTGGGTCGGCGCGGACACAAAAGGCGGCCCCACGCGCCGACCCAAACGGACGCGCGTCCGCTTGGCGTTCGCATGGCTACCCATTCCCGGCCCAATTTTGAGCCGGATTTGTGTCGGCGCGGACACAAGACGGACGCGCGCACGCGCCTACTCCTCTCCTCGGGCCCGCCGATCGGTGGCAGCCACCACCATTTCCCCCCATTTCCCTCAAAAACCCTCCCGCCCACGCGCTCCCGCCCCACACCCGCCATGGACGATGCCTTCGACCTCGACGCCGCCGCCCCCAAGAGTTTCATAAGCGCAAGAAGTTTCCGCCTTACCAATTTGTGAGCACGCGTTGGTGGGTGTCCATTTCCAAGCGATGGAGGGTGATCCAACAAGAGTGCAACAAGTTTTGCGCCACTCTTGAGAGCGTCAAGGCCCGCCCCGTGAGCGGCATCGGCATGCAAGACATGGTATGCCAGCAAGCCGCCCTCTTTTGTGTCATCAAGTTCATGCTTGCGTGTTCATTTGCGTATTGTTTGCCCATATGCTTGCATGGAAACGTTTTGTAGGCATTTCAAGCTTTGGAGGCATTCAAAGCTCAACACAATGGCAAGTGCTTCAACCTCTCCCATTGCTTTTGGGTCATCAAGGACGAGGAGAAGTTCAATGCGCAATATGCCACACTCAAGTCGCGTGGGGGGGGGAGCAAGCAGTGGAGGATGTTGGGGAGGGCGAGCTGGCACGGCCGCGGGGGAAGACCAACTCCAAGAAGGAGGACAAGCGGGATGCGACATCCAACGCCTTGATCGCAAGCGTGGAGGGCATGATGAACAAGAAGGACTCAAGGGAGGAGGAGCGCCGGAGTTTCAAGGCGGAGCAAATGGACGCTTTCATGGAGATTCAAAGGAGGAGGCTTGAGATGGACGCGGAGAAGCAAGTCAACATGTTCGAACTGGAGGTGGAAAAGCAAGCCAAGATGCTAGAGATCGAGGCCGCCAACACCAAGACCAAGGTGAAAGAAGTGGCTCTCGCGAGCATGATGATCGGGGTGGAGATCATGAAGGTGGATCTCAACACCGTGTCACCAAGGAAGAGGCCATGGTTCGAGAAGATGCAGACCGACATGCTCAAGTTCGCCGACGAGTGATCTATGGCGGCGAGCGCCATCTTTTTTGTATGCCGGCATGTGTGCCGGCCGGCTGGCGAGTGCGCCAGCATGAGCTGTGGTCATATTTTCTGAAGCCGACATTGTATGCCGGCATGAGACATGGCCGCTGGCATGATCGGTCACGGGCCTTCTTTTAAAAAAAATTGAGTGCGGACATGAAATGGGTCGGCGGGTTGGGCGCACTGCTGACCCAAATCTAAAAGAAGGCGGACGTCGGGCGGGCGGCCGACCCAAACGGACAAAAAGTGAACAAATATACCGTCCGTTTGGTCGGCGCGTTGGAGTTGCTTGTTGCTCTAACCATCTGCTAGCTTGAGTCCTCAGTGAAGAGGTAAGAGTATCAAAACCCAAAACCAATCCACATAAGGGCTTGTTCGGTTAATCCTCCTCTCAAGAGGATTGGAGGGGATTGGCAAGGATTGAGATGTATTTTGACTTATAAAATGTTTAAATCCCCTCGAACCTCTTCAATCCTCTCGGCTCTACATGCAACCGAACAAGGCCTAAAGGTGGCCAGAGACGACAGGCAGCATCATGCCTCTTTGCAAAAGAATGGAATGGAACCGTGCAGCGCTGTGCTGTCGAGGAGGCACAGGCCAGTGCGGTGCTGGCTGGTTTATTGGTACTCAGAAGTTGGAAGCAAAGGCAGGCGGCTGGCAGGCAGGCCATGTCGATGGGATCGGATGAGATGCTCAACACCAACAACGTCTTGTATCAGTCGAATATACGCGCCTTTCCCGACGAATCCAATCCGATTAAATTACTTGGCGTGTCGAAAAAAAGTGCAGGGCACAGCACTACTATTTCGGAGTTGGGACTGAGCTCTGCTCACTGCTCGCGTCCAACAAGAGGTGCCCCCCAAATCCACTCACGCACGCACAAATCCAGCACCATCCAAGCAAGCAAGTGCCAAATCCAATCGGGACTAGCGGCGGCGGCATCCACCGGAGCAGGGGGCCTGCCCGCGCGGCGGTGGTGGCTTCCCCTGTTCCTCCCTTTCAGGTCCACGGGCCGGGCCGCGCGATGGAGGTGGGCGGTGGAGCGCCGGAGGAGCCGCGGCCTCGGAGTCGGAGCAGGAGGCAGCCCCACCGCCTCCGTGGCGCATACAAGCGGCTGCTTCTGCTTCTATCTAGGGTTTCAGTCGGCCTCCGAATCCAGTCGCACAAAAAAAAGCTCAACATCGACCAAGGTGAGGACAGAATCAGCGCGCTCCCGGACCATCTCCTCCTCGGAATCCTCGAGCGCCTCGACCTGCGCGACGCGGTACGCGCCGGCGCAGCCTCGAGGAGGTGGAGGCACCTCCCCCACCGGCTCTCGCGCCTGCACCTCGACGTCCGCCACTTCCACGGCGCCTTTCCGGCCGCGATCATGGAGGAGTTCACGGCCGCGACGTGCAGGTTACTGTCTCCGCCGGCCGAGCGCGAGTGCGCTCTCAAGACCCTCGTCCTCGACTTTTTCCCTGTGTCGGACGACCTGAGCACCCTCGGACGCGCCGTCGAGGACCTTGTCACCCACGGCGAGACTGAATGTCTTGAATTTCACATATGCTCGCCGTACGAGATCACCACTGGCCCGCAGCGTGCCGAGCTGCGGCAGCGGTTCATGTCCTTCTCCCGTGCCTGCCCCGTCGCCTTCGGGTGGCTCACCAAGTTAACTCTCAGTGACCTCGCGTTTCGACATTCTCAAGTCACCGACCTCATCGCCTCTTGCGATAGGCTCAAGCACCTTGCCCTGAGTTTCTGCTCGCTGGACCACTCGCCGCTCAAGATTGACGCCCCGCACTCTGGGATCCAGGAGCTCGAGTTCATCAATTTTGCATGCACACGGATCGAGCTCGTCTCTGTCCCTAAGCTTAGGAAAGTGTGCTGCCTATCTTGGCTCTGCAAGAACCCCCCGGTGCGCTTCGGCTATGTTCCAGAGCTTAATGATATAAGTCTCCGTCCTCTTGACAAGGCATGGCATGCGCCATTTGCTTTGAGCGAGTGCCTGCCAAGGAGCGCCAGGAATCTGTCTAATTTGTGTCTTGTTTTTTTTTTTTTGAAACGAGGCAAAGACTTGCCATTTTCATTGATTAAGGAGTGAGAATTGTCCGGTTAATTGACGGAAAACCGGGCTAAAACCAATACAATCCAATCCATATAACATGGGTACCACCGGCCAACCTGGCCACCGACATGGGATCACGGAGCTACAAAGATAGCTGCACCGAAAACATGACGGCACATGCCAACAGAAGGCCACACGTGTCTTGGTTTTGGCTCCCAAATGGTATGTTAAATTAATTTCGTCGTGCGTGCCACATGAATTTTTCTTCTCCGTCTAAATATTGCACGTTTCTCTTCTTCTCTAACTATTTCACCTCTCTACTTGTGTTCCTCTTCTTGCTGTAGATTTGGATTCAGCCGGAGCATTCGAAGCACCTCACTGCCACGCTCCGCAACTTGACTTCTGTGGTGCTTCTCGGTATCTTTCCTGAGTGTGATCTGAGCTGGACCCTGTTTATCCTTGAAGCTGCACCTGCCCTGCAGAATATCGGTGTATGTCTGCTATTTTACCTCCTTCAAATTTAATCCTTAGCTTAGCCAAGATATGACTCACTTCTAGTAGGACATGCTTTCGGAGTATTCAACATTAACAATGTATTAGGAAATCGATCCGATTTTCAGTCACTCATCAAACTCTATTAGAAGTAATGCATACATGCTGCATTGTAACTGGATATAGGGAACACATAGGTTGCATAGGAATGATAGTGCAATGCAAATGAAAGTTTTGATGCTCCATTTGAATTTTGCGGAGGGGGGGCATGATTTCATAGGAATCCTGGAAACATATGCATATGTGTCAATTTTGTGGAGGATTTAGTTAATGTGGACTCTCCCAAAAGCTCTGCAGAGAAAATTAAAAAAAGCTCTGCAGAGGCCTAAACTTAATTAACTGCTAGTGTTGAGCATGTTGCACAATTTTAAATGGCAAAGATGTTTAACTGCCATTTTTGCTATGTTTTCCTGCATGGGTTGGCTGCGAGTTTAATGTTAACATGTATTGTTTATTTTCTATGTCCATGCATGAAGTTGTCTCGAGTTCGACATCCATGTTTCAACATACCCAAGGACAGTGCTGAGGAGGCCACCGTGGTGTGGGAATCATCCAAGGATTTGAAGCACCTGAACTTGAAGTGGCTCCAGATAATTGGGTTCGAGGAGGAAGACAAGGTGATAAACTACATAAGGCTAGTCATGGAGCGAGCTGTGGGATTGAAGAAAATCATACTGCGTGGTGAACTCCCATGTAAGAAATGTGATGCACTTACCTAAGGAGATGCCAGGTGGATGAAGCTCGCAGGCGTCGAATCAAGGAGCGACTCACACATGGATCCTCCTCATCCATGGATATAATAATGTGCTGACGGATATGGTCAAGGAATGCTATGTCGTTTTATAGCACTCGCTGCTGCTGGAGTGATGATTGTGTATGTGGCGCACCCAGTAGTAATTTTAATTTCTAGGTACTGGTAGCCTGAGAATATTTTACTGGTGCGGACCTCACAGTATAGCTCAACTGTGTGTGGTGCAATCGGCGTGCATGTGCTTTTCTTTTTAGTACCTGCCTATTGTATGCTGATTTGTTCACCGGCTGGGGGCATCACTCAAATTCTTCAATTCTTAGGAACTGGAAGCGAGGTTTTCGTAGTTAAGGCAATGGCAATAGGGGGCATCAACACTGACTGAAGCAGCTAAGGCAATGGAAACGAGGCTGACTGCGACGGGGTAGAGAATTGCACCCCCTGTGGGGTGTCATTCAAATTGCTTTGCTGCTCTATTTCCAGAGTGTGACATTCAAAAGTTGTGTAATTATAATATCATCAACTGACTTCTGACTTCTGACTAGACAGGGCGTAAATTGACCAAGTTCTACTCTTTTACGTACATAGTGTACAGCACCTAGTGAGGAGGCAGTTGCCTCTTCACTAAAGTTCAGAAGTATCCGTAGCGAACAGGTAGTTCCCTCAAGGATCCTGCATCAACAGTGTGCATGATTTTCTATTGATTGGTGACAGCAAAGAGTGGCTACCAATGAAAGGAGCCAGTTCAGAGCCAGTTTTTCTTGCAGGGGTTTCGGCAGCTCCAGCCGCCCCTTCACGTTTTAGGTGCGCCACTCCTACAGTCGTATGAATGTCTGCAGTTTGTAAACTATGAGAATAATGCCATCATTTTGTCAACATTTGGGCATAAAGTATTTAAGCCTGTCTTTGAAATTTCTCATGGCATTTGGCACCAACACCCCTCACGATTCAAACTCGCAAGATGTGATTGTGATCTTAGTTTAGTCAGAATTAGTTGGAGCTCGAGCAGTGCATGTTTGCTAGGCAATGCTGCCTTTTCGTTGGCGTACCAGTGGCATACACAGCAATTTACGATGGTGTTGTTATAACTAGATGATATTCCGCGTTGCTGCGGTTATTTGTAGTAGTGTGTAGGAGGATTTATGGAATGATAAATAGTGAAACTTATGATAATAAATATAAATATACCTATTTGAACGTTTAAATGGTACGAAAAGTAAGAAAATGTCATATATTTTGGAGTATCTCCATATTCGTGTAATTAGAAGAATGCATCGCCAACGGAAACAATTTAGTGCCCTTGTTTTTCATCAGAATTGTACACCCCTGGGAGGAGCATACATGAGAACTATATTCTCAACTGAAAAAAAAATTGTAGAGTATCTCCATAACCATGAAGCACATTATATAATTATGGGCTATATAATCATATATGTGAAAGTATGGTTATTCCGCTATGTATAAGGTGTTGCATTTCAACCAAATATTTGTTAGCAAGCATGTAGTAGAGCTGTAGGCACCATATATTTATCTTGAATTTCAGGGATAATACCAGTAGAACTCTGCATGCAGTAGGGTAAGAACAAAATTGTCGAACATAAAATTGCATCACTCGGGTAAAAGAATGAGCACATAAAATTCACAATGGAATAGTACTTCCAGGGAACAAATAACCTGGAAATGAACCCGAATATGACATACGTTGTGATTCTACAAAATAATTAGATGAGAGTTATAAAAAGAGAAAAGTATACTTTTTATCCCTCAACTCTTCGTGGAGTTTACTTTTCGTCCCTCAACTCTAAAACCGGACAGAGTGCATCTCGAACTAACGAAACCGGACAAAAATCGTCCCTTCTCTCGGCTGATCCAGTATTGGTGCTGACTAGGCATGGTTTTGACTCGTCCATGCTGACATGGCAATGTGACCCCACAAAATAGGCGGCCCTCTCCCTCACTCTCTCGCGTTCTCCCCACTCTCCCTATCTGAAACCCCAGTTTTTGCGGCGGCGCTGAGGCGATTCGTCGCAGGCGCAAGGGTTCGAGGGGTTGCCGGTGGCACTAATGGAGTTTGGGGGGCGGGGGGGGGGGGGGGGGGGGGGGGGGGGTTGTGAACTTACTAGGTCAGTACCTCTGCCGCCGGTCGCCTCTGTCTTGCCTCTCCAAGCTCGTGCGTACAGGCACAAGTCCGGCGAACCGCCGCCACGCCGCCGCTGACCGGCCGCCACCCGCAGCCCCTCGAACCCTTGCGCCTACGACGAATCGCCTCAGCGCCGCCACGCCTCCGCTGACCGGCCGCCACCAGCAGCCCCTCGAACCCTTGCGCCTGCGACGAATCGCCTCAGCGCCGCCGCACCTCCGCTGACCGGCCCCGCCACCGGCAGCCCCTCGAACCCTTGCGCCTGCGACGAATCGCCTCAGCGCCGCCGCAAAAACTAGGGTTTCAGATAGGGAGAGTGGGGAGAACGCGAGAGAGACAGAGTGAGGGAGAGGGCCGCCTGTTTTGTGGGGTCACATTGCCACATCAGCGTGGACTAGTCAAAACCACGTCTAGTCAGCACCAATACTGGGTCAGTCGAGAGAAGGGATGATTTTTGTCCAGTTTCGTTAGTTCGGGATGCACTCTGTCCGATTTTGAAGTTGAAGGACGAAAGTAAACTCCATGAAGAGTTGAGAGATGAAAAGTATACTTTTCTCTTATAAAAACTACAAAATTCGTACTAAACTCACATGTGTGAGAGAGGAGAGAGATGTAGGATTGGAGTTGGGCACAGTATATGGTAGATTATTTGTTTATTCTTTGCAGAACACTAAAGATCACAAAACGAAGAAAAAGTAACCACACTATCTGGCGTTTCCAATAATAAAAACGGATTGGGGGGAAACGTCAATGATCTATCGTATCTGACGCATGTTTGTCGATAGTAGTTGAGTAAGACAGTAGTTTGAGTGAGAGAGACTGACTGGTCTTGTTGCCACGGAGGAGATTGTTGGAGATGGAATAGAACTTTGTACAAAGAAAAATTCCCTACCACACACAAATCGAGCGTCAAACCAATCTAACTCAAAACAGATAAAAATTACAACAGGAGAGGCATTAGAAATGTATCAAGCATGTCGACCAACATGGAGTGCTAGCTTGGTCTCAAAAGATTATCCTAATTCTGCGGTTCCTCCAAAACTGGTTTGTTAAATAACGCTTATAGATTGTCAGTTGTGTATGCTCTTGTCCAGATTGGTTTGTCTTACCGACTGTACCATCTCATGGTTCGTTGATTTGCACATATGCAAAAGTTTGCCTGTACAGAATGAGCAGTGTGTGGATGAAGAGTTTTAGGCTTAGGTTACCTACTCTTGAGCTTGAACAAGCTCTGTTTGTCAAAAACTTCCTAGAAAAGAAGCCACTCTTTAAAAAAACTCTACCGTTCTTGGTTCTTTTTTTCGAAAGGGAGGCAAAAGATTTACCTCTTCGATTAATTAAGAAGAAGAGAATTGCCCTGTTAATTAACGGAAAACCAGGCGAAAACCGATACATATAGATCACATGCGGACTACTTGAAGGAAATATGCCCTAGAGGCAATAATAAAGTTGTTATTTTATATTACCTTATTTATGATAAATGTTTATTATTCATGCTAGAATTGTATTAACCAGAAACGTGATACATGTGTGGATACATAGACAAAACACCGTGTCCCTAGTAAGCCTCTACTAGACTAGCTCGTTAATCAAAGTTGGTTAAGTTTCCTAACCATAGACATGTGTTGTCATTTGATGAACGGGATCACATCATTAGGAGAATGATGTGACGGATATAACCCATCCGTTAGCTTAGCATATTGATCGTTCAGTTTTACTGCTATTGTTTTCTTCATGTCGTATACATATTCCTTTGACTATGAGATTATGCAACTCCCGGATACCGGAGGAATACCTTCTGTGCTATCAAACGTCACAACGTAACTGGGTGATTATAAAGATGCTCTACAGGTATCTCCGAAGGTGTTTGTTGGGTTGGCATAGATCGAGATCAGGATTTGTCACTCCGAGTATCGGAGAGATATCTCTGGGCCCTCTCAGTAATACACATCATAAGAAGCCTTGCAAGCAAAGTGACTAATGAGCTAGTTGCGGGATGATGTATTACGGAACGAGTAAAGATACTTGTCGATAACGAGATTGAACTAGGTATGAAGATACCGACGATCGAATCTCGAGCAAGTAACATACCGATGACAAAGGGAATATCGTATGTTGTCATTACGGTTCGACTGATAAAGGATCTTCATAGAATATGTAGGAGCCAATATGAGCATCTAGGTTCCGCTATTGGTTATTGACCGGAGAGGTGTCTCGGTCATGTCTACATAGTTCTCAAACCTGTAGGGTCCGCACGCTTAACGTTCAATGACAATTTAGTATTATATGAGTTATGTGATTTGGTGATGGAATGTTGTTCGGAGTCCCGGATGATATCACGGACATGACGAGGAGTCTCAAAATGGTCGAGAGGTAAAGATTGATATATAGGATGATAGTATTCGGACACCGGAAGTGTTTCAGATAGTACCGGGTATTTATCGGAGTACCGGGGGGTTACGGGAACCCCCGGGGGGATAATGGGCCTTATGGGCCATAAGAGGGGAGCACACCAGTCCACAAGGGGTGGCGCGCCCCCCTGTAGGCAGGAGGCCGAATTGGAGAAGGAAGAGGGGGTTCGCCCCCCCCCCTCCTTCCTCCCTTCCCTCGTCCCTTTTCCTCTCGAGTGAAATAAGGAAGGGGGCGAATTGGGACAGGACCCCAAGTAGGATTCCTCCTACTTGGGGCGCCCCATGGCTGCTCCCCTCCCCCTCCCACCTATATATACATGGGAGGGGGCGCCTAGAACACACACCAATAATTGTTATCCGTGTGCGGTGCCCCCCTCCACAGTTTATGCCTCCGGTCACATCTTTGTAGTGCTTAGGCGAAGCCCTGCACGGATCACTTCATCATCACCGTCACCACACCGTCGTGCTGACGGAACTCATCTTCTTCCTCGACACCTTTGCTGGATCAAGAGGACGAGGAAGTCATCGAGCTGAACATGCGCAGAACTCGGAGGTGTCGTATGTTCGGTGCTTGATCGGCCGGATCTAGAAGAAGTTCGACTACATTAACTGCGTTATCAAATGAAGGAAATATGCCCTAGAGGCAATAATAAAGTTATTATTTATTTCCTTATTTCATGATAAATGTTTATTATTCATGCTAGAATTGTATTAACCGGAAACTTAGTACATGTGTGAATACATAGACAAACATAGTGTCACTAGTATGCCTCTACTTGACTAGCTCGTTGAATCAAAGATGGTTAAGTTTCCTAGCCATAGACATGAGTTGTCATTTGATTAACGGGATCACATCATTAGAGAATGATGTGATTGACTTGACCCATTCCGTTAGCTTAGCACTTGATCGTTTAGTATGTTGCTATTGCTTTCTTCCTTACTTATACATGTTCCTATGACTATGAGATTATGCAACTCCCGTTTACCGGAGGAACACTTCGTGTGCTACCAAACGTCATAATGTAACTGGGTGATTATAAAGGTGCTCTACAGGTGTCTCCGAAGATACTTGTTGAGTTGGCATATTTCGAGATTAGGATTTGTCACTCCGATTGTCGGAGAGGTATCTCTGGGCCCTCTCAGTAATGCACATCACTATAAGCCTTGCAAGCAATGTGACTAATGAGTTAGTTGCGGGATGATGCATTACGGAACGAGTAAAGAGACTTGCCGGTAACGAGATTGAGCTAGGTATTGAGATACCGACGATCGAATCTCGGGCAAGCAACATACCGATAACAAAGGGAACAACATATGTTGTTATGCGGTTTGACCGATAAAGATCTTCGTAGAATATGTAGGAGTCAATATGAGCATCCAGGTTCCGCTATTGGTTATTGACCGGAGATGTGTCTCAGTCATGTCTACATAGTTCTCGAACCCGTAGGGTCCACAAGCTTAACGTTCGGTGACGATTTATATTATGAGTTATGTGTTTTGATGTACCGAAGGTAGTTCAGAGTCCCGGATGAGATCGAGGACATGACGAGGAGTCTCAAAATGGTCGAGATGTAAATATCGATATATTGGACGACTATATTCGGACATTGGAAAGGTTTCGAGTGATTTGGGTATTTATCGGAGTACCGGAGAGTTACGAGAATTCGTCGGGGAGTGTATGGGCCTTATTGGGCCTTAGTGGAATAGAGGAGGAGGAAGCCTAGGAGCCCCCCCCCCCCAAGCCCAATCCGAATTTGGTGAGGGGGCCGGCCCCCCTTTCCTTCTTCTCTCCCTCCTCTTTCCTACCTCTCCTACTCCAACTTGGAAGGGGGGGAATCCTACTCTCGGTGGGAGTAGGACTCCCCTTGGCACGCCTCCCTCCTGGCCGGCGGCCTCCCCCTCCTCTACTCCTTTATATACGGGGGAGGGGGCACCCCATGGACACACAAGTTGATCTGTTGATCTCTCCCAGCCGTGTGCAGTGCCCCCCTCCACCATATTCCACCTCAGTCATATCGTAGCGGTGCTTAGGCGAAGCCCTGCGTCGGTAGCAACATCATCACCATCATCACGCCATCGTGCTGACAAAACTCTCCCGTGAAGCTCTGCTGGATCGGAGTTCGTGGGACGCCATCGAGCTGAACGTGTGCTAAACTCGGAGGTGCCGTACATTCGGTACTTGGATCAGTCGGATCGTGAAGACGTATGACTACATCAACCGCGTTGTGCTAACACTTCCACTTTCGGTCTACGAGGGTACGTGTACTCACTCTCCCCGCTCATTGCTTTGCGTCACCATGATCTGGCGTGTGCGTAGGAATTTTTTTGAAATTACTACGTTCCCCAACAGTGGCATCCGAGCCAGGTTTATGCGTAGATGTTATATGCACGAGTAGAACACAAGTGAGTTGTGGGCGATACAAGTCATACTGCTTACCAGCATGTCATACTTTGGTTCGGCGGTATTGTTGGATGAAGCGGCCCGGACCGGCATTACGCGTACGCTTACGCGAGACTGGTTCTACCGACGTGCTTTGCACATATGTGGCTGGCGGGTGTCAGTTTCTCCAACTTTAGTTGAACCGAGTGTGACTACGACCGGTCCTTGAGAAGGTTAAAACAGCACTAACTTGACAAACTATCGTTGTGGTTTTGATGCGTAGGTAAGAACGGTTCTTGCTCAGCCCATAGCAGCCACGTAAAATTTGCAACAACAAAGTAGAGGACGTCTAACTTGTTTTTGCAGGGCATGCTGTGATGTGATATGGTGAAGACATGATGCTAAATTTTATTGTATGAGATGATTATGTTTTGTAACAGAGTTATCGGCAACTGGCAGGAGCCATATGGTTGTCGCTTTATTGTATACAATGCAATTGCCTTGTAATTGCTTTACTTTGTCACTAAGCGGTAGCGATAGTCATAGAGCAATAGTTGGCAAGACGACAACGATGCTACGATGGAGATCAAGGTGTCGCGCCGGTGACGATGGTGATCATGACGGTGCTTCGGAGATGGAGATCACAAGCACAAGATGATGATGCCCATATCATATCACTTATATTGATTGCATGTGGTGTTTATCCTTTATGCATCTTATTTTGCTTTGATTGACGGTAGCATTATAAGATGATCTCTAATTAAATTTCAATGTAAAAGTGTTCTCCCTGAGTATGCACCATTGACAAAGTTCGTCGTGCCGAGACACCACGTGATGATCGGGTGTGATAAGCTCTACGTTCATCTACAACGGGTGCAAGCCAGTTTTGCATACGCAGAACACTTGGGTTAAACTTGACGAGCCTAGCATATGCAGATATGGCCTCGGAACACTGAGACCGAAAGGTCGAGCGTGAATCATATAGTAGAAATGATCAACATAGTGATGTTCACCATTGAAAACTACTCCATCTCACGTGATGATCGGACATGGTTTAGTTGATTTGGATCACCTGATCACTTAGATGATTAGAGGGATGTCTATCTAAGTGGGAGTTCTTAAGTAATATGATTAATTGAACTTTAATTTATCATGAACTTAGTCCTGATAGTATTTTGCAAATAATGTTGTAGATCAATAGCTCGCATTGTTGCTTCCCTATGTTTTATATGTGTTCCTAGAGAAAACTAAGTTGAAAATGATAGTAGCAATGATGCGGACTGGGTATGTGATCTGAGCTTTATCCTAATTGCTGCATAGAAGAATTATGTTCTTGATGCACCGCTAGGTGACAGACCTATTGCAGGAGCAGATGCAGACATTATGAACGTTTGGCTAGCTCAATATGATGACTACTTGATAGTTTAGTGCACCATGCTTAACGGCTTAGAATCGGGACTTCAAACACGTTTTGAACATCATGGACCATATGAGATGTTCCAGGAGTTGAAGTTAATATTTCAAGCAAATACCTGAGTTGAGAGATATGAAGTCTCCAACAAGTTCTATAGCTAAAAGATGGAGGAGAATAGCTCAAGCAGTGAGCATGTGCTCAGATTGTCTGGGTACTACAATCGCTTCAATCAAGTGGGAGTTAATCTTCCAGATAAGATAGTGATTGACAGAGTTCTCTAGTCACCATCACCAAGTTACTGGAACTTCGTGATGAACTATAGTATGCAAGGGATGACGAAAACGGTTCCCGAGCTCTTCGTGATGTTGAAATCGACGAAGGTAGAAATCAAGAAAGAGCATCAAAGTGTTGATGATCGACAAGACCAGTAGTTTCAAGAAAAGGGCAAAGGGAAAGAAAGTTAACTTCAAGTAGAATGACAAGCAAGTTGTCACTCCCATGAAGAAGCCCAAAGCTGGACCAAAGCACTAAGTGCTTCTACTGCAAAGGAAATTGTCACTAGAAGCGGAAATGCCTTGAATATTTGGTGGATAAGAAGGATGGCAAAGTGAAAAAGGGTATATTTGATATACAGGTTATTGATGTGTACCTTACTAGTGTTTATAGTAGCCCCTGGGTATTTGATGCTTGTTCGGTTGCTAAAAATTAGTAACTCAAAACAGGAGTTACAGAATAAATAGAGACTAGTTGAGGGTGAAGTGATGATGTGTGTTGGAAGTGGTTCCAAGATTGATATGATCATCATCGCACACTCCCTATACTTTCGGGATTAGTGTTAAAACTAAATAAATGTTATTTGGCATTTGCGTTGAGCATGAATATGATTTGATTATGTTTATTGCAATATGGTTATTCATTTAAAGTCAGAGAATAATTGTTGTTCTGTTTACATGAATAAAACCTTCGATGGTCATACACCCAATGAAAATAGTTTGTTGGATCTCGATCGTAGTGATACACAAATTCATAATATTGATGCCAAAAGATGCAAAGTTGATAATGATAGTGCAACTTATTTGTGGCACTGCCGTTTGGGTCATATCGGTGTAAAGCGCATGAAGAAACTCCATAAAGATGGACTTTTGGAATCACTTGGTTATGAATCATTTGATGCTTGCGAATCGTGCCTTTTGGGCAAGATGACTAAAACTCCGTTCTCCAGAACAATGGAATGAGCTACTGACTTGTTGGAAATAATACATACCGATGTATGCGCTCCAATGTGTGTTGATGCTCGTGGCGGGTATCGTCATTTTCTGACCTTCACAGATGATTTGAGCAGATATGAGTATATCTACTTAATGAAGCACAAGTCTGAAACATTCGAAAAGTTCAAAGAATTTCAGAGTGAAGTGGAAAATCATCGTAACAAGAAAATAAAGTTTCTACGATCTGATCTTGGAGATGAATATTTGAGTTACGAGTTTGGCCTTCAGTTAAAATTAGTGAGGAAGCTAATGATATTGATCATGAAACTTCGGATCAAGTTACTACCGAACCTCGAAGGTCAACCAGAGTAAGATCCGCATCAGAGTGGTACGGTAATCCTATTCTGGAGGTCATGTTACTTGACCATGGCGAACCTACAAACTATGCGGAGGCGATGACGAGCCCAAGTTCCGCGAAATGGCTTGAAGGCCATGAAATCTAATATGGGATCCATGTATGAGAACAAAGTATGGACTTTGGTGGACTTGCCCGATGATCGGTAAGCCATAGAAAATAAATGGATCTTCAAGAGGAAGACGGACACTGATAGTAGTGTTACTATCTACAAATCTCGACTTGTCGCAAAAAGGTTTTTGACAAGTTCAAGGTGTTGACTACAATGAGATTTTCTCAGCTGTAGCATTGCTTAAGTCTGTCTGAATCATGTTAGAAATTGCCACATTTTATGAAATCTGGCAAATGGATGTCAAAATTTCATTCCTTAATGGATTTCTTAAAGAAGAGTTGTATATGATACAACAAGAAGGTTTTGTCAATCCTAAAGGTGCTAACAAAGTGTGCAAGCTCCAGCGATCTATCTATGTACTGGTGCAAGCATCTCGGAGTTGGAATATACGCTTTGGTAGTGTGATCAAAGCATATGGTTTTATACAGATTTTTTGAAAAGCCTGTATTTATAACAAAGTGAGTGGGAGCACTACAGCATTTCTGATAAAGTATATGTGAATGACATATTGTTGAACAGAAATAATGTAGAATCTTCTGGAAAGCATAAAGGTATTTGAAAGGAGTTTTTTCAAAGAAAGACCTCGGTGAAGCTGCTTACACATTGAGAATCAAGATCTATAGAGCTAGATCAAGACGCTTGATAAGATTTTTCAATGAGTACATACCGTGATAAGATTTTGAAGTAATTCAAAATGGAACAGTCAAAGAAGGAGTTCTTGCTTGTGTTGCAAGGTGTGAAGTTGAGTAAGACTCAAAACCCGACTATGGCAGAAGACAAAAGGAGAATGAAAAGTCATTCCCTATGCCTCAGTCATAGGTTCTATAAAGTATGCTATGTTGTGTACCAGACCTATTGTATGCCTTGCTCTGAGTTTGGCAAGGGAGTACAATTTTGATGTAAGAGTAGATCACTGGACAGCGGTCAAGAATATCCTTAGTGAGGACTAAGGAAATATTTCTCGATTATGGAGGTGATAAAAGAGCCCGTCATAAAGAGTTACATCAGTGCAAGCTTTTACACTGATCCAGATGATCCTAAGTCTCAATCTGGATATATATTGAAAGTGGGAGCAATTAGCTAGCGTAGCTCTGTGCAGAGCATTGTAGACATAGAATATTTGCAAAACACATATGGCTCTGAATGTGGCAGACCCATTGACTAAACTTCTCTCACGAGCAAAACATGATCATACCTTAGTACTCTTTGGGTGTTAATCACATAGCGATGTGAACTAGATTATTGACTCTAGTAAACCCTTTGGGTGTTGATCACATGACGATGTGAACTATGGGTATTAATCACATACAGATGTGAATATTGATGTTAAATCACATGATGTGAACTAGATTATTGACTCTAGTGCAAGTGGGAGACTGGAGGAAATATGCCCTAGAGGCAATAATAAAGTTATTATTTATTTCCTTATTTCATGAAATGTTTATTATTCATGCTAGAATTGTATTAACCGGAAACTTAGTACATGTGTGAATACATTGGCAAACATAATGTCACTAGTATGCCTCTACTTGACTAGCTCGTTGAATCAAAGATGGTTAAGTTTCCTAACCATAGACATGAGTTGTCATTTGATTAACTGGATCACATCATTAGAGAATGATGTGATTGACTTGACCCATTCTGTTAGCTTAGAACTTGATCGTTTAGTATGTTATTATTGCTTTCTTCATGACTTATACATGTCCCTACGACTATGAGATTACGCAACTCCCATTTATCGGAGGAACACTTTGTGTGCTACCAAACGTCACTGAAGGTACAGGTGTCTCTGAAGGTACTTGTTGAGTTGGCGTATTTCGAGATTAGGATTTGTCACTCCGATTGTCGGAGAGGTATCTCTGGGCCCTCTCGGGAATGCACATCACTATAAGCCTTGCAAGCAATGTGACTAATGAGTTAGTTGCAGGATGATGCATTACGGAACGAGTAAAGAGACTTGCCGTTAATGAGATTGAGCTAGGTATTGAGATACCGACGATCGAATCTCGGACAAGTAACATACCGATGACAAAGGGAACAACGTATGTTGTTATGCGGTTTGACCGATAAAGATCTTCGTAGAATATGTAGGAGCTAATATGAGCATCCAGGTTCCGCTATTGGTTATTAACCGGAGATGTGTCTCGGTCATGTCTACATAGTTCTCGAACCCGTAGGGTCCGCACGCTTAACGTTTGGTGACGATTTATATTATGAGTTATGTGTTTTGATGTACCGAAGGTAGTTCGGAGTCTCGGATGAGATCGGGGACATGACGAGGAGTCTCGAAATTGTCGAGATGTAAAGATCGATATATTGGACGACTATATTCGGACATCAGAAAGGTTCCGAGTGATTCGTGTATTTACCGGAGTACCGGAGAGTTACCGGAATTCGCCGGGGAGTGTATGGGCCTTATTGGGCCTTAGTGGAATAGAGGAGGAGGAAGCCTAGGAGGGGGCGTCCCCCCCCCAAGCCTAATCCTAATTGGGTGAGGGGGCCGGGCCCCCTTTCCTTCTTCTCTCCCTCCTCTTTCCTACCTCTCCTACTCCATCTTGGAAGGGGGATCCTACTCCTGGTGGGAGTAGGACTCCCCTTGGCGCGCCCTCCTCCTGGCCGGCGGCATCCCCTCCTCTACTCCTTTATATACGGGGGAGGGGCACCCCATGGACACACAAGTTGACTGTTGATCTCTCCCAGCCGTGTGCGGTGCCCCCCTCTGCCATATTCCACCTCGGTCATATCATAGTGGTGCTTAGGTGAAGCCCTGCGTCGGTAGCAACATCATCACCGTCATCATGCCGTCGTGCTGACGAAACTCTCCCGTGAAGCTCTGTTGGATCGGAGTTCGGGGACGTCATCGAGCTGAACGTGTGCTGAACTCAGAGGTGTCGTACGTTCGGTACTTGGATCGGTCGGATCGTGTAGACGTACGACTACATCAACCGCGTTGTGCTAATGCTTCCACTTTCGGTCTACGAGGGTACGTGGACTCACTCTCCCCGCTCGTTGCTTTGCGTCACCATGACTTTGCGTGTGCGTAGGAATTTTTTTGAAATTACTACGTTCCCCAACATCAAACGCTTCCGCTTTCGGTCTACGAGGGTAGGTGGACACACTCTCCCCCTCTCATTGTTATGCATCTCCTAGATAGATCTTGCATGAGTGTAGGAAATTTTTGAAATTGTAGGCTACATTCCCCAACAGTGGCATCCGAGCCAGGTCTATGCGTAGATGATATGCACGAGTAGAACACAAAGAGTTGTGGGCAGTGATCATCATACTGCTTACCACCAATGTCTTATTTTGATTCGGCGGTATTGTTGGATGAAGCGACCCGGACCAACCTTACATGACCACGTTCGTGAGACCGGTTCCACCGACAGACATGCAACTAGTTTTGCATAAAGGTGGCTGGCGGGTGTCTATTTTCTCCTACTTTAGTTGAATCAAATTTGACTATGGCCGGTCCTTGTTGAAGGTTAAAACAGCAAACTTGATAAATCACCGTTGTGGTTTTGATGCGTAGGTAAGAATGGTTCTTTCTAGAAGCCCGTAGCAGCCACGTAAAACTTGCAACAACAAAGTAGAGGACGTCTAACTTGTTTATACATGGCATTTTGTGATGTGATATGGTCAAGACATGATGTGATATACGTTATTGTATGAGATGATCATGTTTTGTAAAAGTTATCGGCAACCGGCAGGAGCCTTATGGTTGTCTCTTTATTGTATGAAATGCAAACGCCATGTAATTGCTTTACTTTATCACTATGCGTTAGCGATAGTTGTAGAAGCAGTAGTTGGCGAGATGACCACAACGCAACGATGGAGATCAAGGTGTCGAGCCGGTGATGATGGAGATCATGACGGTGCTTTGGAGCTGGAGATCAAAAGCACAAGATGATGATGGCCATATCATGTCACATATTTTGATTGCATGTGATGTTTATCTTTTATGCATCTTATTTTGCTTAGTACGGCAGTAGCATTATAAGATGATCCCTTAACTAAAATTTCAAGGTATAAGTGTTCTCCTTGAGTATGCACCGTTGTGAAAGTTCATCGTGTTGAGACACCACGTGATAATCGGGTGTGATAGACTCTACGTTCACATACAACGGGTGCAAGACAGTTTTGCACATGCGGAATACTCAGGTTAAACTTGACGAGCCTGGCATGTACAGACATGGCCTCGGAACACTAGAGACCGAAAGGTCGAACGTGAATCATATAGTAGATATGATCAACATAGAGATGTTCACCATTGATGACTACTCCATCTCACGTGATGATCGGACATGGTTTAGTTGATTTGGATAACGTATCATTTAGATTACTTGAGGGATGTCTATCTAAGTGGGAGTTTTTAAGTAATTTGATTAATTGAACTTAATTTATCATGAACTTAGTCCTGATAGTTTTTGCATATCTATATTGTAGATCAATGGCCCGTGCTACCGTTCCCTTGAATTTTAATGCGTTCCTAGAGAAAGCTAAGATGAAAGATGATGGTAGCAACTACACGGACTGGGTCCATAACTTGAGGATTATCCTCATTGCTGCACAGAAGAATTATGTCCTTGATGCACCGCTAGGTGAAAGGCCTGTTGCAAGAGCAGATGCTAATGTTATGAACGTCTGGCAAGCTCGATCTAATGACTACTCAATAGTTCAGTGTGCCATGCTTTACGGCTTAGAATCGGGACTTCAAAGACGTTTTGAATGTCATGGATCATATGAGATGTTCCAGGAGTTGAAGCTAATATTAAGCAAATGCCCGAGTTGAGAGATATAAGTCTCCAACAAGTTATATAGCTGCAAATGGAGGAGAATAGTTTTATCAGTGAACACATACTCAAAATGTCTGGGTATCATAATCACTTGACTCAGCTGGGTGTTAATATTCCAGATGATAGTGTTATTGACAGAGTTCTTCAATCACTGCCACCAAGCTACAAAGGCTTCGTGATGAACTATAATATGGAAGGGATGGATAAGACAATTCCCGAGCTCTTCGCAATGCTCAAAGCTGCGGAGGAAGAAATCAAGAAGGAGCATCAAGTGTTGATGGTTAACAAGACCACTAGTTTCAAGAAAAAGGGCAAGGGGAATAAGAGGAACTTCAATAAGAATGGCAAGCAAGTTGCCACTCCCGGGAAGAAGCCCAAAGATGGACCCAAGCCTGAAACTAAGTGCTTCTACTGCAAAGGGACTGGTCACTGGAAGCGGAACTGCACCAAGTATTTGGCGGATAAGAAGGATGGCAAAGTGAACAAAGGTATATTTGATATATATGTTATTGATGTGTACCTTACTAATGCTCGTAGTAGTGCCTGGGTATTTGATGCTGGTTCGGTTGCTCATATTTTTAACTCGAAACAGGGACTACAGATTAAACGAAGATTGACTAAGGATGAGGTGACGATGTGTGCCGGTTATGGTTCCAAGGTCGATGTGATCGTCGTCGGCACGCTTCCTCTACATCTACCTTCGGGATTAGTTTTAGACCCGAATAATTGTTATTTGGTGCCAGCGTTGAGCATGAACATTATATCTGGATCTTGTTTAGTGCGAGGTGGTTATTCATTTAAATTAGAGAATAATGGTTGTTCTATTTATATGAGTAATATATTTTATGGTCATGCACCCTTGAAGAGTGGTCAATTTTTTGTTCAATCTCGATTGTGGTGATACACATATACATAATATTGATGCCAAAATATGCAAAGTTGATAATGATAGTGCAACATATTTTTGGCACTGCCGTTTAGGTCATATTGGTGTAAAGTGCATGAAGAAACTCCATGCAGATGGACTTTTGGAATCACTTGATACTTGCGACCCATGCCTCATGGGTGTGACGCCCCCGATTCAATTGTACACTAATCATGCACGCAAATGTGCACGATCAAGATCAGGGACTCACGGGAAGATATCACAACACAACTCTACAAATAAAATAAGTCATACAAGCATCATAATACAAGCCAAGGGCCTCGAGGGCTCGAATACAAGTGCTCGATCATAGACGAGTCAGCGGAAGCAACAATATCTGAGTACAGACATAAGTTAAACAAGTTTGCCTTAAGAAGGCTAGCACACACTGGGATACAGATCGAAAGAGGCGCAGGCCTCCTGCCTGGGATCCTCCTAACTACTCCTGGTCGTCGTCAGCGGGCTGCACGTAGTAGTAGGCACCTCCGGTGTAGTAGGGGTCGTCGTCGACGGTGGCGTCTGGCTCCTGGACTCCAGCATCTGGTTGCGACAACCAGAAGAAAGGAAAGGGGAAAAGGGGGAGAAAGCAACCGTGAGTACTCATCCAAAGTACTCGCAAGCAAGGAACTACACTACATATGCATGGGTATATGTGTAAGGAGGCCATATCGGTGGACTGAACTGCAGAATGCCAGAATAAGAGGGGGATAGCTAATCCTGTCGAAGACTACGCTTCTGGTAGCCTCCGTCTTGCAGCATATAGAAGAGAGTAGATTGTAGTCCTCCAAGTAGCATCTCCAAGTAGCATCTCCAGTAGCATCGCATAGCATAATCCTCCCCGGCAATCCTCTCCTCGTCGCCCTGCGGAAAAGCGATCACCGGGTTGTCTGTGGAACTTGGAAGGGTGTGTTTTATTAAGTATCCGGTTCTAGTTGTCATAAGGTCAAGGTACAACTCCAAGTCGTCCTGTTACCGAAGATCACGGCTATTCGAATAGATTAACTTCCCTGCAGGGGTGCACCACATAACCCAACACGCTCGATCCCATTTGGCCGGACACACTTTCCTGGGTCATGCCCGGCCTCGGAAGATCAACACGTCGCAGCCCCACCTAGGCACAACAGAGAGGTCAGCACGCCGGTCTAAATCCTATGCGCGCAGGGGTCTGGGCCCATCGCCCATTGCACACCTGCACGTTGCGTACGCGGCCGGTGAGCAGACCTAGCAACCTCCATTACAAAGGAAGTTGCGTTAACGCAGTCCAACCCGGCGCGCGCCACTCAGTCGCTGACGTCAAGAAGGCTTCGGCTGATACCACGACGCGGGGATACCCATAACTACTCCCGCATAGATGGTTAGTGCGTATAGGCCAGTAGCCAGACTCAGATCAAATACCAAGATCTCGTTAAGCGTGTTAAGTATCCGCGAATGCCGAACAGGGCCAGGCCCACCTCTCTCCTAGGCGGTCTCAACCTGCCCTGCCGCTCCGCCACAAAGTAACAGTCGGGGGCCGTCGGGAACCCAGGCCCACCTCTACCGGGATGGAGCCACCTGTCCTTTCAGCCCCCTCGTCAGAATCACTTGCGGGTACTCAATGAGCTGACCCGACTTTAGTCACCATCTGTATAGTATGTATGTATGTATAGTATATACCCGTGATCACCTCCCAAGTGATCACAGCCCGATAGTATAGCAAGGCAGACTGACAAGAATGTAGGGCCAATGATGATAAACTAGCATCCTATACTAAGCATTTAGGATTGCAGGTAAGGTATCAACAGGTGTAGCAACAATGTCAGGCTATGCATCAGAATAGGATTAACGGAAAGCAGTAACATGCTACACTACTCTAATGCAAGCAGTATAGAGAAGAGTAGGCGATATCTGGTGATCAAAGGGGGGGGCTTGCCTGGTTGCTCTGGCAAGAGAGAGGGTCGTCAACTCCGTAGTCGAACTGGGGCGTCAGCATCGTCACGGGGGTCTACCGGAGAGAAGAGGGGGGAGAAACAGTAAATACATAGCAAGCAAGTGCATAACAGGATAACAGGCAGAGCTAGACGTGTTCTAACGCGGTAGGAGGTGATACCGGTGAAGGGGGGAAGCATCCGGGAAGTATTCCCGGGGTTCCGTGTTTTCGGGCAGAGGAGCCGGAGGGGGAAAGTTGCGGGTTCGATAGGTTAGGGGGGTGTGGCGGACGAACGGACTGCGTATCCGGAATCGTCCCGTCGTTCTGAGCAACTTTCATGTTGAAATTATTTTAATCCGAGTTACGGATTAAAAGATATGATTTTTTTAAAGATTTTATTAATTTCTGGAATTTGATCAATTAATTATTTAATTCGAAAAAATGGAATTATGACGTCAGCATGATGCCATGCTGACGTCAGCAGTCAACAGGGTTGACTAAGTCAAACTGACATGTGGGTCCAGTGGGACCCACCTGTCATACTCTGATTTAGGTTAACTAAGATTTAGCTAAACTAATTACCATTTAATTAAACTAACTAGTCAATTAGATTAATTAAACAAGATTAGTTAACTTAATTAATTGATTAACTAATTAAGTAATTATTTATTTAATTTTATTTATTTATTTTCTTCTTATTTTTTTTATATAAAAAACGTTCTAGGCAGGGCCCATGTGTCATAGGCCCAGGGGGTCCATGCGGGTTAGCGGGCGCGCGGGCGTGCGGGTGCGGACGATGGGGCGCTGGAGGTGCCCGACCCGCACGAGGGCCAGCGGGCACGGAGGGGCGCCGGGCGCCGGCGATGGCACCGGCGAGGCCACGGCGGGGCAGCACCAGGCTGGGCGGCGCAGGCTGGAGGGGGGTGGCGCGACCGAGCCGGTGCGGGGCAGCACGGCTTCCGCAGCGGAGCAGCAGCAGCAGGGCTGCACGGCGGAGGGAGAGCGGCGGCAGGGGGCGGCCAAGGCGAATCCGGCGGGGCGCGCGTGTACGAGGACAGGGGGAGAGGAGGCCGGGGGCCTCACCGCGGATCCGTAGGGTCAGGGGCAACGGGGGCGAGGAGGAGGGCGGAGACGACGCGACGCAGGGGATGCAGTCCGGCGGGGAAGGGCTCCGGCGATGGCGGAGCGGTCCGGCGAGTCGAGGAGGCAGACCATCGGGGAGGAGGCACCGGCGAGGCATCCGTGGCGGCGGGATCGTCGGGGGCGGGGGCGTGGTCGCCATCGGCGCGGCGAGGGGCGCCGTCGAGGGAGAGGGAGATGGGAGCGTGAGGTGGCGGGGGACGGAGCCGACGAGGGCGGCGACGTGCGCGCCAGGCGCGGCGACAGGATCGAGTCCTCCCCGATCCAGATCGGGGGTGAGAGGGGAGCGAACGTGGGGGGAGGGAAGTGGGGGGCGAGTGGGGAGGGAACCAGCTAGGGTTCGGCTCGGGGTGGGTAAGGAGAGCAAGGGGGGTGGCTGGGCCGGCTTGGTCTGCTGGGCTGGCTGGGCCGCGTGGGTGCCCAGCTGGGCCAAGAGGCCCAGCGGGGGGGGGGGGGTTCTCTTTTTATCTTCCTTTTTTGTTATTTTGTTTTTCTTATCTTTATATTACTGTTTTAATTTTAGTTTCACCTTATCTTAGTTTTATAAACTATAAAAGTAGTCCCTACTTTAGTGTTAATAAATAGGCTACTGCCACATAAGTTTGGGCAACTAATTAACATAGTTTAATATTTTATTTATTGCAAAGGAGATTCAACTAATTGTTTTTACTTCCTTTTAAAACATTTTAAAATATTTTACACCTTTATAAAAGTGTGGTTCCTTCACCAAAATTACCTATGCAATATTTGGTTCACTCCGAACATTTTAATTTTTTTTTTATTTGAAAGCTTTTATGGTTTGCTTGATTTTGAATTTGAATCTGAATCGGTTACGAACTAACGTGAGATTAGCAACAGTAACGGAGGTGACGTGGCATCGTTAACGTGGGATTACTGTAGCTTAATTATCCGGGCGTCACAATTCTCCTCCACTACAAGAAATCTCGTCCCGAGATTTAAGAGGGGGACTAAGGGGGAAAGCTTGGTAACGAATCTAGCGGGTCTTCTCATCCTGGCTTGCTCTTCTCGAAGAGGTTGATCCCTTTCGTTGATATCTTCATTTCTCTGTTTCAAGCCACCATGATCAAGTTGTCATCCTTTCTTCAGGAACTTTCACCGTACTTACGAAAGAATAAAGGGGCTGGGAGAACAGACCTCTACAAGGTTGACTAACTTGTTGATAACATCGGGGACGGTGGGGGAAGTAACTCTCGAATTAAAAACCCTTAGACATTATTGAGAACAAAGTGAGGAGGTATCCTGAGAAGTTTCGAGCAGATAGACAATCGTTCGTTGCCTGAAACAGGGTGTGAAAGGGGTTCAGTGCAATGGGAATAAGTATTGCGCCTGATACCATAATATATCACTAGGCAGGTGGCCCGTGAATTACATACAAAGTCAAGCGCGAGGAATAACTTTGACAATGGGTTGTACAGGAGAGTCAGGTTTTGATCCTGTGGAACTGTGGGTTATGGGCCCACCATGTGGGTTAAAGTAAGAAGGTCGTTGACATCTTGCACGATCATGTAAGTAAGGCATGTCAGAGGATAGCCCGTCAGTTATGTCGGCAACAACATCGGTACAAGGGCGAGGGACGAAGAGAACCATTCTCCTGCTCGTTGAACGAGGCGGACCATTAGGCAAGTTCTCGTCCATCGATGGTTACCGGAATGTCATCAACAATAATAACAGGGTCTTACCGACACGATTGCACACCTAGGTGTGTACAAAAGCAGAAGAATATTACTGCTTAGATCATATAGATCACCAGAAAGGTTAAACAAAACAATGGAAAGAAAAAAAGGTGATCATCAGATTAAATGGAACAATGGAAAGAAAAATGTGTTTAAACACATTATTCAGGGGTATATCCTTCCCAAGGACAAACAGAGCATGATATCCACGACAAGATATAATGTAGAAAACTCTTTAGGTAGGGGAGAGAATTTTCATGACATTGCCCATACAACGGTGTTTGGGTAATTGAGCAAGAAACATTTAGCATTTGGCTTCAAATGGTCTTGTTGAAAATCGGAGTACCATAGACATGCTTCGAGATAGCATTGACATGGTCATCAGGTGAAGATCAGACTTTGGAAACACGAAGGATCCATCAGTAATAACTTGTAGAATAAGTCTTACAATTTCCTCATGGATGAATGGATAACCTTGCTGAAAAGGAATCTATAATGATAGGTCCTCCAGCCGGGGGGGGGGGGGTGCTAGGCATGACATCATGTTAGCGGGTCATCAAAGGATCAACATCATAACTCTTGGAAAGGTGTCCCAACCCTCATATCTGACCGAGATTCAGATCCGATTGGTGTCAGGATACCTCAGACTTAGTATACCTGAGAATAAAAGGTGCAACGCAAATTGACGAGATGACATTGTAAGATTCTCGGGGAAATGAACTATGAAGTGTTTTCCGTTATCAAGAGTCCATCATTAACCCCAGGAGAGGACAAGGAGGTGTCTGGTGAACTCAACGGCAATTCACCGAGATTCCCAAAAGATGGATTTCCACAATTAAGTGAACAAGGAGATAACATTGGTCAGATCAAATGATATAAGGAAGTATGCTCGAGGAAAACATACACAATTAAACATTGGTTGAAAGGTGCGCCCGAAATATGGGTTGGGTTGCACGACCAATGTCAGAATGGTGATTCAATAGTCAATAGCCTAAGAATGAACTTTCGACCATTAACTTCAAAAAAATAGGGTTGCTAGAAGGAAAGAATCCAAACAACACCATTCACTTGTTGGAATTAACACGGGGACCAAGATAGAATGGTGATGGTGAGAAGTATTTCTATGTCAAGAATTCTCAAGAGGTGGAACAAATCTCAGGACAATCTTGACATAAAGGATGGTAATACTCCAAGGTAAAGAAGAACAATTGCTGGATAGCAAGGAACTCAAGGTATAACACCAAACATGAACAAGCTTGTGTTGGTGGGAGGGCAATAAAGTGGTCGACGATAATACAATTCATCGAGGGCAAGGATGGTATGTCTCATCATGAATTCAATTGATATCCTGGATGAGCTCAGAATGTTGATGATCACGACACCTTTGTCGCGAGAGTTCATGAAGATGTAATCGATCGGTAACGACATCAAGTCAAGTAATGATGAAGTGAAAGGTTATTGGAACCAAGGGTACGACACAAACTCGAAACCAAGCTTGTTGTTCAAGGCGAAATGATATGACGATGAGGATCGACATAAGGTTAGTTCATCGTCGAAAATTGGTGCTCCGAGAATAAGGACCAGGTAGCACAGTTAGAATCGTCACGACAATGATATAGCCAAACAGGCTAGGAATGGCGTGATCGGGTACAAACTCGTACTTATAGAAGCTTACTGAAGAGTTGTTGAACCGAAGAGCGGACTCGGTTCAGTTATCGGTGTCTTTGAGTGTTCAATAACTCAGAGCCCGCGAAAAATTGGAATCAGTGGGAAGGTAGCACTTGATGAAGAACTCATAAGAAGTTATGCAGTTCCATGATAATCTCGAGATACCAGGGGGGTAATACTCGACACAAGATCAAAGTAAAGGTTGGACTGGTGTATTGATCCATAGAAGACAATTTTTTTAACTTGTCCGAGAAATGGAATCAAAGAAGAACAATCATGGTCGGAACCACGGTTGCAAGTGATCAATTCACAGATACCATATGTTAGTTATCAAGGAAATAGTTATTATTACAAGAAGCTTCCATGATAGGATATACATCGCGTCCATGGGCATGAACTCAAAGTTCAAGGTCGACTCCCACTTCCTCAATGCATAATCTTCCATTCACCTCTCGTATTTCGAAGATGACATTAGTTGTTGAAAGTTTTACCTGGTGCAATACCAGATAAGTATGACTCGTGAAAACTTTTGGGTTCACACGGTTTAGAGAAGGCATATGTTCAACCCTTAGTGGCTTCTTAGAAACATATACCACAATTTTCAAGAGTAAATAACACAAGCCCGAAAGCAGAGTATGGTTGGCCAAGCGGAGGATGCAACTTAACAAAGGCATTAGGTATCAGGGGAAGAACTCACAAAGTGATCAATGTGAAGGACACTGTCGGATAATAATCCAACAAAGGACTTGATGGTCCACAAGGGATCTGACGTGAGCATCGGTACTCAACTAGAGGAAGAAGAGTGCAAGGAGATCAAATTATAGAAACAACTGACTAACTCAATTGTCAAATGCAAAGGAATTATGATTTCCAAATCAAGGGATCAGAAGCAATGCTCTGATTAGGGATGGATAAGTTGAATAGCCTTAGGGTACAATCAACGACAATTGGATTGGTCGAGAACCAATTCCAGTTAAAAGAATGGCAGCTCAGCCGGAAAGGTAATTTATAAGGATCAATGATGATTGCGTGTATTCGCAAACATATTGAGTCAACAGACTCAAAATGATAATGACAAGGAATGTCATTAAGACTACGAGACTTATGGGATTAACCATAATGCAAGCAAGCAAGAATTTCAAGAGCCAAGGCTCCAGAGGATTTTCGGAAGATCGAATAATATTTTGAAGACTTTTGTGAAACACATGAACAACTGGGGATAAGCGGATACTCGACAAGTGCAAGAATTATCCATAGGGGTATTCAGGTGACAAGGAATTGCAAGACAGTAGGCACAAGATATTCTCGGATCAATAGAGAGAATTTCGGGGTATCTTGTAATAACAAGATCAACTGGGAATAAAAGTAAGAACGTCAAGTGTATGTATTTATCCATAGGGATATTTCGATGGTAGGGAATTGCAAAAGCAACGGACACAAAGTCTCAAAAGAGTTTCGGCGAGTAACTTCGAAATCTTCTGGTGCAGTCAGCGATCACCTGGACTGAAGGGGCTCTCCGGGAGAAAGTATTTTCGAGAACCTAAAGTCAAATTTTAGTAGAAATCGTTTAACTCGAGTAGAAGAGAGTTCAGAGTCCCAGAGTAAAGGTCGAGGAGTAAAAGATCCTACTACCACCCAATGGCGACGTGGGCCCATGGGCCACACAGCCATGTTAGTAAAAGTTTTGCAAGACTAGACTCGACTTCGGCCAAGGAGTTGGAAGGGGGATTCCTACAGGCAGTCGGCTCTGATACCAACTTGTGACGCCCCCGATTCAATCGTACACTAATCATGCACGCAAATGTGTACGATCAAGATCAGGGACTCACGGGAAGATATCACAACACAACTCTACAAATAAAATAAGTCATACAAGCATCATAATACAAGCCAGGGGCCTCGAGGGCTCGAATACAAGTGCTCGATCATAGACGAGTCAGCGGAAGCAACAATATCTGAGTACAGACATAAGTTAAACAAGTTTGCCTTAAGAAGGCTAGCACAAACTGGGATACAGATCGAAAGAGGCGCAGGCCTCCTGCCTGGGATCCTCCTAACTACTCCTGGTCGTCGTCAGCGGGCTGCACGTAGTAGTAGGCACCTCCGGTGTAGTAGGGGTCGTCGTCGACGGTGGCGTCTGGCTCCTGGACTCCAGCATCTGGTTGCGACAACCAGAAAGAAAGGAAAGGGGAAAAGGGGGAGAAAGCAACCGTGAGTACTCATCCAAAGTACTCGCAAGCAAGGAACTACACTACATATGCATGGGTATATGTGTAAGGAGGCCATATCGGTGGACTGAACTGCAGAATGCCAGAATAAGAGGGGGATAGCTAATCCTGTCGAAGACTACGCTTCTGGCAGCCTCCGTCTTGCAGCATATAGAAGAGAGTAGATTGTAGTCCTCCAAGTAGCATCTCCAAGTAGCATCTCCAGTAGCATCGCATAGCATAATCCTCCCCGGCAATCCTCTCCTCGTCGCCCTGCGGAAAAGCGATCACCGGGTTGTCTGTGGAACTTGGAAGGGTGTGTTTTATTAAGTATCCGGTTCTAGTTGTCATAAGGTCAAGGTACAACTCCAAGTCGTCCTGTTACCGAAGATCACGGCTATTCGAATAGATTAACTTCCCTGCAGGGGTGCACCACATAACCCAACACGCTCGATCCCATTTGGCCGGACACACTTTCCTGGGTCATGCCCGGCCTCGGAAGATCAACACGTCGCAGCCCCACCTAGGCACAACAGAGAGGCCAGCACGCCGGTCTAAACCTAAGCGCGCAGGGGTCTGGGCCCATCGCCCTGAGCACACCTGCACGTTGCGTACGCGGCCGGTGAGCAGACCTAGCAACCTCCATTACAAGGAAGTTGCGTTAACGCAGTCCAACCCGGCGCGCGCCGCTCAGTCGCTGACGTCAGAAGTGCTTCGGCTGATACCACGACGTCGGGATACCCATAACTACTCCCACGTAGATGGTTAGTGCGTATAGGCTCGTAGCCAGACTCAGATCAAATACCAAGATCTCGTTAAGCGTGTTAAGTATCCGCGAACGCCGAACAGGGCCAGGCCCACCTGTCTCCTAGGTGGTCTCAACCTGCCCTGTCGCTCCGCCACAAAGTAACAGTCGGGGGCCGTCGGGAACCCAGGCCCACCTCTACCGGGATGGAGCCACCTGTCCTTTCAGCCCCCTCGTCAGAATCACTTGCGGGTACTCAATGAGCTAACCCGACTTTAGTCACCATCTGTATAGTATGTATGTAGGTATAGTATATACCCGTGACCACCTCCCAAGTGATCACGGCCCGATAGTATAGCAAGGCAGACTGACAAGAATGTAGGGCCAATGATGATAAACTAGCATCCTATACTAAGCATTTAGGATTGCAGGTAAGGTATCAACAGGTGTAGCAACAATGTCAGGCTATGCATCAGAATAGGATTAACGAAAGCAGTAACATGCTACACTACTCTAATGCAAGCAGTATAGAGAAGAGTAGGCGATATCTGGTGATCAAAGGGGGGGCTTGCCTGGTTGCTCTGGCAAGAGAGAGGGGTCGTCAACTCCGTAGTCGAACTGGGGCGTCAGCATCGTCACGGGGGTCTACCGGAGAGAAGAGGGGGGAGAAACAGTAAATACATAGCAAGCAAGTGCATAACAGGATAACAGGCAGAGCTAGACGTGTTCTAACGCGGTAGGAGGTGATACCGGTGAAGGGGGGAAGCATCCGGGAAGTATTCCCGGGGTTCCGTGTTTTCGGGCAGAGGAGCCGGAGGGGGAAAGTTGCGGGTTCGATAGGTTAGGGGGGTGTGGCGGACGAACGGACTGCGTATCCGGAATCGTCCCGTCGTTCTGAGCAACTTTCATGTTGAAATTATTTTAATCCGAGTTACGGATTAAAAGATATGATTTTTTAAAGATTTTATTAATTTCTGGAATTTGATCAATTAATTATTTAATTCGAAAAATGGAATTATGACGTCAGCATGATGCCATGCTGACGTCAGCAGTCAACAGGGTTGACTAAGTCAAACTGACATGTGGGTCCAGTGGGACCCACCTGTCATACTCTGATTTAGGTTAACTAAGATTTAGCTAAACTAATTACCATTTAATTAAACTAACTAGTCAATTAGATTAATTAAACAAGATTAGTTAACTTAATTAATTGATTAACTAATTAAGTAATTATTTATTTAATTTTATTTATTTATTTTCTTCTTATTATTTTTTTTATATAAAAAAACGTTCTAGGCAGGGCCCATGTGTCATAGGCCCAGGGGGTCCATGCGGGTTAGCGGGCGCGCGGGCGTGCGGGTGCGGACGATGGGGCGCTGGAGGTGCCCGACCCGCACGAGGGCCAGCGGGCACGGAGGGGCGCCGGGCGCCGGCGATGGCACCGGCGAGGCCACGGCGGGGCAGCACCAGGCTGGGCGGCGCAGGCTGGAGGGGGGTGGCGCGACCGAGCCGGTGCGGGGCAGCACGGCTTCCGCAGCGGAGCAGCAGCAGCAGGGCTGCACGGCGGAGGGAGAGCGGCGGCAGGGGGCGGCCAAGGCGAATCCGGCGGGGCGCGCGTGTACGAGGACAGGGGGAGAGGAGGCCGGGGGCCTCACCGCGGATCCGTAGGGTCAGGGGCAACGGGGGCGAGGAGGAGGGCGGAGACGACGCGACGCAGGGGATGCAGTCCGGCGGGGAAGGGCTCCGGCGATGGCGGAGCGGTCCGGCGAGTCGAGGAGGCAGACCATCGGGGAGGAGGCACCGGCGAGGCATCCGTGGCGGCGGGATCGTCGGGGGCGGGGGCGTGGTCGCCATCGGCGCGGCGAGGGGCGCCGTCGAGGGAGAGGGAGATGGGAGCGTGAGGTGGCGGGGGACGGAGCCGACGAGGGCGGCGACGTGCGCGCCAGGCGCGGCGACAGGATCGAGTCCTCCCCGATCCAGATCGGGGGTGAGAGGGGAGCGAACGTGGGGGGAGGGAAGTGGGGGGCGAGTGGGGAGGGAACCAGCTAGGGTTCGGCTCGGGGTGGGTAAGGAGAGCAAGGGGGGTGGCTGGGCCGGCTTGGTCTGCTGGGCTGGCTGGGCCGCGTGGGTGCCCAGCTGGGCCAAGAGGCCCAGCGGGGGGGGGGGGGGTTCTCTTTTTATCTTCCTTTTTTGTTATTTTGTTTTTCTTATCTTTATATTACTGTTTCAATTTTAGTTTCACCTTATCTTAGTTTTATAAACTATAAAAGTAGTCCCTACTTTAGTGTTAATAAATAGGCTACTGCCACATAAGTTTGGGCAACTAATTAACATAGTTTAATATTTTATTTATTGCAAAGGAGATTCAACTAATTGTTTTTACTTCCTTTTAAAACATTTTAAAATATTTTACACCTTTATAAAAGTGTGGTTCCTTCACCAAAATTACCTATGCAATATTTGGTTCACTCCGAACATTTTAAATTTCTTTTTTTTATTTGAAAGCTTTTATGGTTTGCTTGATTTTGAATTTGAATCTGAATCGGTTACGAACTAACGTGAGATTAGCAACAGTAACGGAGGTGACGTGGCATCGTTAACGTGGGATTACTGTAGCTTAATTATCCGGGCGTCACAATGGGCAAGATGACTAAAACTCCGTTCTCCGGAACAATGGAGCGAGCTAATGACTTATTGGAAATAATACATACAGATGTATGTGGTTCGACGAATTTTATAGCTCGCAGAGGCATGGTTTGAGCAGATGTGGGTATATCTACTTGATGAAACACAAGTCTGAAAATTTTGAAAAGTTCAAAGAATTTCATAGTGAAGTGCTGAATCATCGTAACAAGAAAATATAGTTTCTATGATCTGATCGCGGAGGCGAATATTTGAGTTACGTGTTTGGTCTTCATTTAAAACAATGTGGAATAGTTTCACAACTCACGCCACCTGGAACACACAGCGTAATGATGTGTCTGAACGTCTTAACCGTACTTTATTAGATATGGTGCGATCTATGATGTCTCTTACCAATTTACCACTATCGTTTTGGGGTTATGCGTTAGAGATAGCTGCATTCACGTTAAATAGGGCACCGTCTAAATCTATTGAGACGACACCGTATGAACTGTGGTTTGGCAAGCAATCTAAGGTGTCGTTTCTTTAAATTTGGGGCTGCGACACCTATGTCAAAAGGTTTCAGCGTGATAAGCTCGAACCCAAATCGGAGAAGTGCGCCTTCATAGGATACCCTAAGGAAACAATTGGGTACACCTTCTACCACAAAACCAAAGGCAAGATATTTGGTGCCAAGAATGGAAACTTTCTAGAGAAGGAGTTTCTCTCAAAAGAAGTGAGTGGGAGGAAAGTATAACTTGATAAGGTAATTGTACCTTCTCTCGAATTGGAAAGTAGCTCATCACAGAAAACCGTTCCTGTGATGCCTACACCAACTAGAGAGGAAGCTAATGATAATGATCATGAAACTTTAGATCAAGTTACTACCGAACCTCGTAGATCAACCAGAGCACGTTCCGCACCAGAGTGGTACGGTAATCCTATTCTGGAAGTCATGTTACTAGACCATGACGAACCTAGGAACTATGAAGAAGCGATGATGAGCCCAGGTTCCGATAAATGGCTTAAGGCCATGAAATCTGAGATAGGATCCATGTATGAGAACAAAATGTGGACTTTGGTTGACTTGCCCGATGATCAGCGAGCCATAGAGAATAAATGGATCTTCAAGAAGAAGACTGACGCTGATGGTAATGTTACTGTCTAAAAAGCTCGACTTCTCGTGAAAGGTTTTCGACAAGTTCAAGGGGTTGACTACGATGAGACTTTCTCACTCGTAGCGATGCTTAAGTCTGTCCGAATCATGTTAGCAATTGCTGCATTTTATGATTATGAAAGCTGGCAAATGGATATCAAATCTGCATTCCTTAATGGATTTCTTAAAGAAGAGTTGTATATGATGCAACCAGAAGGTTTTGTCGATCCTAAAGGTGCTAACAAAGTGTGCAAGTGATGTCTACTATGCAACTTTATTCTTGTAGACACGTGTTGGGCCTCCAAGCATAGAGTTTTGTAGGACAGTAGCAATTTTCCCTCAAGTGGATGACCTAAGGTTTATCAATCCGTGGGAGGTGTGGGATGAAGATGGTCTCTCTTAAATGACCCTGCAACCAAATACAAGAAATCTCTTGTGTCCCCAACACACCTAATACAATGGCAAATTGTATAGGTGCACTAGTTCGATGAAGAGATGGTGATAAAAGTGTAATATGGATGGTAGAAATATATTTTTATAATCTGAATAATTAAAAATAGCAAGGTAGCAAATAGTAAACGGGCACAAAAACGGTATTGCAATGCTTGAAAATGAGTCCTAGGGTCCGTATTTTCACTAGTGAAACCTCTCAACAATGCTAATATAATTGGATCATATAACCATCCCTCAAAGTGCGATGAAGAATCACTCCAAAGTTCCTATCTAGTGGAGAACATAAGAATAAATTGTTAGTAGGGCACGAAACCACCTAAAAGCTATTCTTTCCGTTTGATATATTCAAGAGTTCGTACTAAAATAAAACAAAGCTATTCTTTCCGTTCGATCTATCATAGAGTTTGTACTAAAATAACACCAAAGCAAATTCATATTCATAATACTCAATCCAACACAAAGAACTTCAAAGAGTGCCCCAAGATTTATACCAGAGAAACAAAGACAAAAACATGCATCAACCCCTATGCATAGATTACCCCAATGTCACCTCAGGAATCCACGAGTTGAGTGCCAAAACATATATCAAGTGAATCAATACAATACCCCATTGTCACCACAAGTATTCAATTGCAAGACATATATCAAGTGTTCTCAAATCCATAAAAGTATTCAATCCAATAACAACGAAATCTCAAAGGGAAGGACTCAATTCATCACAACAAGATAGAGAGGGGAAAACACCATATGATCCGACTATATTAACAAAGCCCGCGATACATCGAGATCGTGACATCTCAAGAATACGAGAGAGAGAGAGAGAGAGAGAGAGATTAAACACATAGCTACTGGTACAAACCCTCAGCCCTGAGGGTGGAAGCTACCTCTTGAGCTTGTGTTGGTTTTCCGTTGAAGAGGAAAGGGTGATGCAGCAAAGTAGAGTAAGTATTTCCCTCAGTTTGAGAACCAAGGTATCAATCCAGTAGGAGAATACGCACAAGTCACCGAATACCTGCACAAACAATCAACAACTTGCACCCAACGTGATAAAGGGGTTGTCAATCCCTTCACGGTTACTTGCAAAAGTGAGATCTGATAGGGATAGATAAATGGTAAAGTAAATATTTTTGGTATTTTTGGTTTATAGATTGGAAAGTAAAGATTGCAATTTAAAGGAACGGCGACAGAAATTGGCAAGTTGATGGGAAATTAATAGATTCAATATAATGGAAAAGAGACCTGGGGTCCATAGGTTTCACTAGTGGATTCTCTCAAGATAGCAAATATTATGGTGGGTGAACAAATTACTGCCGCGCAATTGGTAGAAGATTGCATAATTATGATGATATCTAAGGCAATGATCATGAACATAGGCATCACGTCCATGTCAAGTAAACCAAAACGATTCTGCATCTACTACTATTACACAACACATCGACCAACTCCTACCTGCATCTAGAGTATTAAGTTCATAAAGAACAGAGTAACGCATTTATAAAAGATGACATGATGTAGAGGAATTAACTCAAGCAATATGATGAAAACCCCATCTTTTTTATCCTCGATGGCAACAATACAATATGTGCATTGCTGCCCCTACTGTCACTGGGAAAGGACACCGCAAGATTGAACCCAAAGCTAAGCACTTCTCCCATTGCAAGAAAGATCAATCTAGTAGGCCAAACTGTGACGCCCCCGATTCAATCGTACACCAATCATGCACGCAAACGTGTACGATCAAGATCAGGGACTCACGGGAAGATATCACAACACAACTCTAAAAACATAAATAAGTCATACAAGCATCATATTACAAGCCAGGGGCTTCGAGGGCTCGAATACAAGTGCTCGATCATAGACGAGTCAGCAGAACAATATCTGAGTACAGACATAAGTTAAACAAGTTTGCCTTAAGAAGGCTAGCACAAAAGCAACAACGATCAAAAAGGCAAGGCCTCCTGCCTAGGATCCTCCTAACTACTCCTGGTCGTCGTCAGCAGCCTGCACGTACTAGTAGGCACCTCCAGTGTAGTAGTCGTCGTCGACGGTGACATCTGGCTCCTGGGCTCCAGCATCTGGTTGCGACAACCAGGTAGAAAGAAAAAAGAGGGGAAAAGGGGGAGAGAAGCAACCGTGAGTACTCATCCAAAGTACTCGCAAGCAAGGATCTACACTACATATGCATGGGTATATGTGTAAAGAGGCAATATCGATGGACTGAACTGCAGAATGCCAGAATAAGAGGGGGGTAGCTAGTCCTAACGAGGACTACACTTCTGGCGGCCTCCGTCTTGCAGCATATAGAAGAGAGTAGATTGAAGTCCTCCAAGTAGCATCGCATAGCATATACCTACCCGGCGATCCTCCCCTCGTCGCCCTATGGAAAAGCGATCACCGGGTTGTCTGTGGAACTTGTCTGGGTGTGTTTTATTAAGTATCCGGTTCTAGTTGTCATAAGGTCAAGGTACAACTCCGGGTCGTCCTTTTACCGAGGGACACGGCTATTCGAATAGATAAACTTCCCTGCAGGGGTGCACCACATTTCTCAACACGCTCGATCCCATTTGGCCGGACACACTTTCCTGAGTCATGCCCGGCCTCGGAAGATCAACACGTCGCAGCCCCACCTAAGCACAATAGAGAGGTCAGCACGCCGGTCTAAATCCTATGCACGCAGGGGTCTGGGCCCATCGCCCATTGCACACCTGCGCGTTGCGAGGGCGGCCGGAAGCAGACCTAGCAACCTCCATTACAAAGGAAGTTGCTTTACGCAGTCCAACCCGGCGCGCGCCACTCCGTCGCTGACGTCAAGAAGGCTTCGGCTGATACCATGACGTCGAGTGCCCATATCTTTCCCGCGTAGTTGGTTAGTGCGTATAGGCCAGTGGCCAGACTCAAATCAAATACCAAGATCTTGTTAAGCGTGTTATTATGAAGTAACTGCGGACGCCGACCAGGGCCAGGCCCACCTCTCGCCTAGGTGGTCTCAACCTGCCCTATCGCTCCGCCACATAGTAACAGTGGGGGGCCGTCGGGAACCCAGGCCCACCTCTACCGGGATGGAGCCACCTGTCCTTTCAGCGCCCACATCGGAATCACTTGCGGGTACTCAACGAGCCAACCCGACTTTAGTTACCATTTGTATAGTATGTATATATGTATAGTATATACCCGTGATCACCTCCTAAGTGATCACGGCCCGATAGTATAGCAAGGCAGACTAACAAGAATGTAGGGCCAATGATGATGAACTAGCATCCTATACTAAGCATTTAGGATTGCGGGTAAGGTATCAACGACTGTAGTAACAATGACATGTTATGCAACAGAATAGGAGTAACCGAATAGTAACATGCTACACTACTCTAATGCAAGCAGTATAGAGAAGAATAGGCGATATCTGGTGATCAAGGGGGGGGGCTTGCCTGGTTACTCTGGCAAGAAGGAGGGGTCGTCAACTCCGTAGTCGAACTGGGGTCGCCGGCAGTCTCGGGGTCTACCGGAAAGAAGTAACGGAGGGGGAACACAATAAATAACAAAGCAATCAAAGCATCACAAAGCGTAACATGGCAATACGCGGTGCTAGGTGTGCCCCAACACGGTAGTAGGTGATACCAACGAAAGGGGGAAACATCCGGAAAAGTATCCCCGGTGTTTTGCGTTTTCGGACAGATGAACCGGAGGTGATATGTTGCAGGTTCACTATGCTAGGGACGCGTGGCGAACGAACGGGCTACTTATCTGGATTCGTCTCGTCGTTCTGAGCAACTTTCATGTACAAAGTTTTTTCATCCGAGTTATGGATTATTTTATATTAATTTTCAAAGTTTTAGTTTATTTTTGAAATTCCTAGATTTATTATTAATTCGAAATTTAAACAGAAATTCTAAGTGTACCCAGGGGTTGCCTAGCCTAGTCTATGACAGTGGGGTCATGGTTGGTCCAGTCAGTAGGGTTAACAACAGTTGACTAGTCAATGTTGACTGGTCAACTATGTCAATGGGACCCACATGTAAGTGTCACATGTGCTAATAAAAGTAGGTAGACTAAATTAAACTAGAGGGGCCACACGTCATCTACACATTTGACTAATTAAACAAATAAACTAACCTAATCTCTACTACCTAAGGGGACGACCCCATACACACATACGCACACAGCCTCCATGGATGGCTAGCAGTAGCAGCTTGCGGCAACAGGCAACATTAGCAGCGGCAACTACACTGGTAGCAGGGGAGCAGCAGGGCAGCAGCGGCCAGGAGCAAAACAGCAGCAAGCAGTGGCTGCAGACGCAGTAAAGCAGCAGCGACAGTAGAGTAGCAGCGGCACCAACAGGGAGAGGAGCGCAGCAGCAGCGGCAATACAATACACAGTAGGCAGAGCAGCGCGGAGAAACAACGGATAGCAGCGGACACGGGCGTTGGGCGAGCAGAGAGTGGGCGGCGCGAGCGAGCGCATGGGCAGGGGGATGCGGGCGTGGCGACTAGAGGCTCACGGTGTGGCCAGAGGGCTTGAGGACGCGCACGGCATGACGGCGAGCTTCGGTCGCGACGAAAACGGCGGCTACGGGCAGGAATTCGAGTACTAGGGAGACGGCTTCCGAGCGGGTTCTCACCAGGGAGCACAAGAAAGGCTCGGCGAGGGACGGGAGCAGCAGAGGGTGTCGGAATCAACGGCGGCGCTGCGGTGGCCGGAGATGGAATAAGGCCTCGATCCACTCGACTTGGCGCGTTCCAGCTCGATCCTTGGACGTAGTTGAAGCAGTGGATGGTGATGAATCGTGGGGACAAATTCTCAGGTGCCCGGGAGCTCAGTGAGCACGAGAACGACGAAGGCCATGGCGGTGCTGGTTTGGCCTAGCGGGGGCGGGGAGGTCGATGGCGGCGCGAGGAAGGGAGGGGAATGGAGGTAGGGTTCCAGGGGCGTCGGACGACGACTTTATAGGCGGGGACAGGGGGTGGATGGCCGCCACGCACGGCCATCGCCGGCGGATGGCCGCACGGCACTCCTGCCTCCTGTAGGCTGTAGCGAGAGGTGGGAGGCAAGTGGGGGTTGGCCTGGGCCATTTTCATAGATGGGCCAAAGGGTCCAGTAGATTAGGTTTATATTCCTTTTTACTAGTATTTTCCCATTTACTTTTCTGTTTATTTATTTAGCTACTGTTTTGTACTTTCCTTTTGCATCAAACTACGTTTATAAAATGTAAAACCTTTCCATATAATTACTAGGCATTATTTTGCACTGCCACAAAAAGTGTGTTCAAAATAATTCATGAAGTTTAAGATTATATTTAAATTAAAAAAGAGTGTTGTTGGTCCAGTGTTTTAATATCCAGGAGCAATTTTATATTTTAAAAAATGTTAATTCTTCCATGAAAAATTGTTATTGAATATTTGCATCCCACCGAACATTTTTGTTTTACCGTTTGAAGGAATAATAATTTGACTTTATCTTAAATTTGATTTTGAATCGGTTTTGAAACAAATGAGTTTGTCAACGGTAATCGTGGTGACGTGGAAACATTAGTAGAGGTTTACTGTAGCTTAATTATTTGGGCGTCACAATTCTCCTCCACTACAAGAAATCTCGTCCCAAGATTTAAGATGGGAGTAAGGGGAAAAGTTCTGATTACGAAATTCTAACGAATCTTCTCGGTCTTGGCTGCTCTTCTCGAAGAGGTCGATCCGTACCGTTGATGTCTCCATTCCTATGCATCAATGCATCATGATGAAGTTGTCATCCTTCCTTCAGGATCTTCACCATACTTACGAAAGGATAAGAAGGGAACTCCGGGAGAACGGACCCTTGCAAGGTTGACTATCTAGTAGATAACATTGGGGAAGGTGGCGGAAAGTAACTCTCGAATTGAACCCTTAGAGAATATCGAGAGCAAAGTAAGAAGGTATCATGAGAAGTTTCGAGCGGACGGGCAATCGTTCGGTGCCTGAAACAGGGCGTGAAAGGGGGTTCGTAGCAACGGGAATAAGTATTGTATCTAATACCAGAGTTGATGATCTCATCGGAAGGTGGCTCGTGAATTACGTATGAGGCCACGCGCGAGGAATAACTTTGGGAACAGGGGGTGTACAGGAGAGTCAGGTTTCGATCCTGTGGAACTGTGGGTTATGGGCCCACCATGTGGGTTAAAAGTAGGAAGGGCGGTGACGTCTTGCACGACCATGTAAGCAAGGCATGTCAGAGGATAGTTTGTCAGTTATGTCGGTAACAACATCGGTACCAAGGGCGAGGGACGAAGAGAACCATTTTCCTGCTCGTCGAAACGAGGCGGACCAATAGGCAAAGTTCTCGTCCATCGGTGTACCGGAACATCATCAACAATAGTAACAGGAGAGAATTCCTTATTTGGCCCTTTCTTAAACTTTGGTTCCCTATTTGGCCTAAAATAAAATTTTCTTCTCTATTTGACACCTAAAGTAATTTTTGTTCCTTATCTGACACTTCCGTCCATTTTAGACACTAAAGGTGTTAAGTGTAAGGTGGAAAGACCGTTTTGCCCCTAGTGTTATTGTGTGACTATCCTGACTGTAGTAAAAAAGAAAAAGGTAATCAATTTATCCATGTTTTAGGGATGTATGCTCCAATATTTTGGTTAGTTCATCATTCGCGAATGCGGCAACGGAGTGGATATGTTCCAGCGTTGAGGCGGGCTCAGCCTTAGGCGTCCACCCAGACATGGCGCGTCTACATGAGTCGTGGACGGCGCCGGCATCACTTGCGGTTCATGGCAGTCACGATTAATGATGCGCCTGCGGTAGTCGGACATAGCCAGATAGATCGCTGGGTGGCGGGGCGGCGGAGCCATGATGCAGCGGCGGGGCCGGCCAGAGCGGGCGGCGGAGAGAGCAACCAGCGCAGCCAGCGGCGCTGCTAGCCTGGTGCTGCATGCACGCTCGCTCGGGTTGCTAAGGTTGGCTGAATGTGTGCATGTGGCTTGCTAGCAGGGCTGCTGACATGCTTGCTTGTTCGTGCGTATATATGGCCAGCGTGTGACTTACTGGGGTGTCGGCGGCTGCACCAACGGGGTAGCTAGAGCTCGGAAGAGATATCGGCGTCACTTTCCTCGCCGTGCCCAGCAACTGTTTGCATAAATGCCTGAGTGCTGGCTTTGTTGGGTGCTATGTGCATGTGTGCATGCTCTGTCCTCCCTTTGCATGCGTGAGTGTGTGTACCCTGCCTTGGTCTGTAGCGCTGATGTGTAGCAACCTCTTCTTTGTATTGATGATGATCAGGGTACAAAAATATTACAGGGGCAGCATGGTCTTTTCACCTCACACTTAACACCGTTAGTGTCTAAAATGGACGAAAGTGTCATATAAGGAACAAAAATTACTTTTGCTGTCAAATAGGGAAGAAAATTTTATTTAGGCCAAATAGGGAACCAAACTTTAAGAAAGGGCCAAATAAGGAATTCTCTCTAGTAACAGGGTCTTACTGACCGAGTTGAACACCACGGTGTTTTCATAAGCAGGGATATATTACTACTTATGTCATATAGATCACAGAAAGGTTAAACAAAACAATGGAAACGAAATTATGTTTATTAGATTAAACAAACCAATGGAAGGGAAAATGTGTTTAAACACATATTTCAGGGGGTATATCCTCCCCAAGGACAAGCAGGGCATGATATCCATGACAGGATATAACATAGAAAACCCTTTAGGTAAGAGAGAAATTTCATGACATTACCCATACAATGGTGTTTGGATAAATTTTGATAAAGAAAATTTAGCATTGTGCTGCAAATGTTCTCATTAAAAATCGGAGTACCACATACATGCTTCGAGATAGCATTGACATGGTCATCATGTAAGGGTCAGATTTAGGATACACAAATGACGCATCAGGAACAACTTATAGAATAAGTCTTACGATTTCCTCATGGAAGAATAGGTCCTACGGCCAGGTGTGCTAGGCATGACATCACCTTACTGAGACATAAAAAAATACCAATGTTAAAACTCTTAGAAATATGTTCCCACCATCATATCTGACCGAGATTCAGATCTGATTGGTGTCAGGATACCCAGAGTCCGGATGTCTCAGAAGAAAAGGTGCAACACAAATTGTCGAGATGACATTGTAAGATTCTCAGGAATTGAACTACGGAAGCGAGTTCCAAAACAAGAGTTCATCACGAAATGGAGGAGAGGTGAGGAGGTGGCTGATTGACTCAGCGACAATTCATTGAGATTTTCAAAAGATGGATTTCCACACTTATGTGAACAAGGGGATAACATTTGTCGGATCAAATGATATAACGATGTATGCTAAAAAACATACACAATTAAACATTGGCTGAAAGGTGCACCCGAAATATGGGCTTAGGTAGTACGATCAATGTTAGAATGGTGATTTGATAATCAATGGCCTAAGGATGTAATGTTGACCATTAACTCCGAAGCAATAGGGTTGATAGAAGGGTGAAATCCAAACAGCACCGTTCACCTGTTGGTATCCCGGTTAGAAACAACACAAGAAAGAATGGTGATGGTGAGAAGTATCACTATACCAAGAATTCTTAAGAGGTGGAGCAATTCTCACAACATCCTTGACATAAAAGGTGGTAATACTTCAAGGTAGAATGTAATACAAGCTCAATAGCAAGTTGCATCCACAACCTGAACAAGTTTATGATGAAAGAAAGATAAGGATGTTGTCGATGGTAACTCAAATTACCAAGGGACGAGGATGGTACTTACCATCAGGAATTTGGTTGATATCCTAGAAGGAGTCAAAATATTCATGATGATCACGACACATTTGCCGAGAGATTTCATGAAGATGTAATCAATCAGCAATGGCATCAAGTCAAATGAATGATGAAGCGCAAGTTTATTGGAACCATGGGTACGACACAAACTCGAAATCAAGCTTGCGGTTCAAGGTGAAATGATATGATGAGGAAAATCGACGTAAGCTTAGCTCACCATCAAAAATTGTGCTCCAGGAAGAAGTACCAAGTAGCACAATTAAAATTTAGCATGATAAAGATATAGTCGATCAGGCTAGAAATGACGTGGTCAAGTACAAACTCGTAATTAAAGAAGATTACTAATAGTTGTTTAATCCTGATGCAGACTCGATTCAGTTATCGGTGTCCTTAAGTGTTTAATGACTCAGAGCCCGTGAAAAAAAATGGAATCAATGAGAATGTAGTACTTGATGGAGAACTCATAAGAAGTTATGCAGTCCTGTGATAATCTCAAGATACCAGGGTGTAATACTCGACGAAAGATCAACGTAAAGGTTGGACTGGTGTATTGATCACAGAAGACAAGTGCTTAAACTTGCCCGAGAAATGGGATCAAAGAAGAACATATGGTCGGAACCACAATTGCAAAGGATCAATTCTCCGATACCAAAGGATATTATATCAAGGAAATAGCTATTATTACAAGAAGCTCCCGTGATAGGATCTACGTCGACTCCCACTTCCTCAATGCATAACCTTCCATTCACCTCTCGTATTTCGAAAATGACATTAGTTGTTGAACGTTTTACCTGGTACAATACCAGATAAGTATGACCCATGAAATCTTTCGGGTTAACACAGATTAGGGAAGGCGTTGGTTCAACCCATCGGGGCATCTTAGGAACATATACCACAAACTTCAAAGTAAATAATTCAAGCTCGAAAGTAGAGCACGGTTCACAAAGCAGAGGATACAACTTTACCAAAGGCATTATATAACCATGGAAAAGCTCACAAGGTTATTGAATAAGCAGGACACTGTCGGATAGTAATCCAACAAAGGGTCTTGTGGTGGAGCTGATGCGAGTATCCGTACTCTATCAGAGGAAGAAGGAATGAAAGGGCATCGAATTATATAAACAACTGACTAATTCAAAGCTCAAATGCAAAGGAATTATCATTTCCAAATCAAGGGATCAGAAGCCAACGCTCTGATTAAGAATGGATAAGTTGAATAGACTAGGGGTACAATCGACGACAATTTGATGGATCGAGATGCAGCTCATGTTTAAAATGATATCTAAGCCGGAAGGATGAATTCTAGGATCTGACTGAGGTTTGTAAGCATTCGTAATATATTGAATCAACGAACTTGAAATGATAATGACAAACCCTACTATGAATATTGCTAGACATATGGAACACATCAATAATGCAAGCAGACAAGTATTTGCCGGGCAATAGCGGGCAGAGGATTTTCGAAAGATCAGATAGTATTTCAATGTATCTTGTGATTCATATGAACAACGGGGGAAGAACAGATACTCGACAAGTGCGAGGATTAACCATAGGGGGTATTCATGGGGCAAGAAATGCAAGGCAGTAAGAAAAAACGGATTTTCGGGATATAGGAAGTATTTCAGGGTATCTTGTAATAACAAGAGCAACTCAGGGTGAAGATATGGACGACAAGGATATAACACTATCCATAAGGATACAACGGTGGTAGGGGATTGCAAAAGCAACGGGCACAAAGTCTCGATAGAACTTTGGAAAGTATCTTCGGAATCTTCTGGTGCAGCAAGCGATCATCTGGAGTGAGGGGCTCTCCGGGTGAATGTGATCACGAGATCCTAATGTTAGATTTTAGAAAAATCATTTAACCTGGATAGAAGAGAGATCAGAGTCACGGAGTAAAGGTCAAGGAGTAAAAGATCCTAATACCACCCAATTGCGACGTGGGCCCGTAAGCCACACAGCCAAGTTAGTAAAACAGTTTTCGGCTTCTAGACTCAACTTCGGCCAAGGAGTTGGAAAGGGGATTCCTACAGGAAGTCGGCTCTGATACCAACTTGTGACGCCCCCGATTCAATCGTACACTAATCATGCACGCAAACGTGTACGATCAAGATCAGGGACTCACGAGAAGATATCACAACACAACTCTAAAAACATAAATAAGTCATACAAGCATCATATTACAAACCAGGGGCCTCGAGGGCTCGAATACAAGTGCTCGATCATAGACGAGTCAGCGGAACAATATCTGAGTACAGACATAAGTTAAACAAGTTTGCCTTAAGAAGGCTAGCACAAAAGCAACAACGATCAAAAAGGCAAGGCCTCCTGCCTGGGATCCTCCTAACTACTCCTGGTCGTCGTCGGCAGCTTGCACGTAGTAGTAGGCACCTCCAGTGTAGTAGTCGTCGTCGACGGTGACGTCTGGCTCCTGGGCTCCAGCATCTGGTTGTGACAACCAGGTAGAAAGGAAAGAGGGAAAAAGGGGGAGAGAAGCAACCGTGAGTACTCATCCAAAGTACTCGCAAGCAAGGATCTATACTACATATGCATGGGTATATGTGTAAAGAGGCAATATCGGTGGACCGAGCTGCAGAATGCCAGAATAAGAGGGGGATAGCTAGTCCTAACGAGGACTACGCATCTGGCAGCCTCCGTCTTGCAGCATGTAGAAGAGAGTAGATTGAAGTCCTCCAAGTAGCATCGCATAGCATAATCCTACCCGGCGATCCTCCCCTCGTCGCCCTGTGGAAAAGCGATCACCGGGATGTCTGTGGAACTTGTCTGGGTGTGTTTTATTAAGTATCCAGTTCTAGTTGTCATAAGGTCAAGGTACAACTCCGGGTCGTCCTTTTACCGAGGGACATGGCTATTCGAATAGATAAACTTCCCTGCAGGGGTGCACCACATTTCCCAACACGCTCGATCCCATTTGGCCGGACACACTTTCCTGGGTCATACCCGGCCTCGGAATATCAACATGTCACAGCCCCACCTAGGCACAACAGAGAGGTCAGCAGGCCGGTCTAAATCCTATGCGTGCAGGGGTCTGGGCCCATCGCCCATTGGACACCTGCACGTTGCGAGGGCGGCCGGTGAGCAGACCTAGCAACCTCCATTACAAAGGAAGTTGCGTTATGCAGTCCAACCCGGCACGAGCCGCTCCGTTGCTGACGTCAAGAAGGCTTCGGCTGATACCACGACGCCGAGTGCCCATATCTTTCCCGCGTAGTTGGTTAGTGCATATAGGCCAGTTGCCAGACTCAGATCAAATACCAAGATCTCGTTAAGCATGTTATTTTGAAGTAACTGCGGACGCCGACCAGGGCCAGGCCCACTTCTCGCCTAGGTGGTCTCAACCTGCCCTGTCGCTCCACCACATAGTAACAGTCGGGGGCCGTCGGGAACCCAGGCCCACCTCTATCGGGATGGAGCCACCTGTCCTTTCAGCCCCCACATCGGAATCACTTGCGGGTACTCAACAAGCCAACCCGACTTTAGTCACCATCTGTATAGTATGTATATATGTATAGTATATACCCGTGATCACCTCCCAAGTGATCACGGCCCGATAGTATAGCAAGGCAGACTGACAAGAATGTAGGGCCAATGATGATAAACTAACATCCTATACTAAGCATTTAGGATTGCGGGTAAGGTATCACCGACTGTAGCAACAATGACAAGCTATGCAACAGAATAGGAGTAACCGAACAGTAACATGCTACACTACTCTAATGCAAGCAGTATAGAGAAGAATAGGCGATATCTGGTGATCAAGGGGGGGCTTGCCTGGTTGCTCTGGCAAGAAGGAGGGTTCGTCAACTCCGTAGTCGAACTGGGGTCGCCGGCAGTCTCGGGGTCTACCGGAAAGAAGTAACGGAGGGGGAACACAATAAATAACAAAGAAATCAAAGCATCACAAAGTGTAACATGGCAATACGCGGTGCTAGGTGTGCCCCAACGCGGTAGTAGGTAATACCGGTGAAAGGGGGAAACATCCGGGAAAGTATCCCCGGTGTTTCGCATTTTCGGACAGATGAATCGGAGGTGAAATGTTGCAGGTTCATTATGCTAGGGACGCGTGGCGAACGAACATGCTCCTTATGTGGATTCGTCTCGTCGTTCTGAGCAACTTTCATGTACAAAGTTTTTTCATCCGAGTTACGGATTATTTTATATTAATTTTCAAAGTTTTAGTTTATTTTTGAAATTCCTAGATTTATTATTAATTCGAAATTTAAACAGAAATTCTAAGTGTACCCAGGGGTTGCCTCGCCTAGTCTATGACAGTGGGGTCATGGTTGGTCCAGTCAGTAGGGTTAACAGCAGTTGACCAGTCAATGTTGACTGGTCAACTATGTCAATGGGACCCACATGTAAGTGTCACATGTGCTAATAAAAGTAGGTAGACTAAATTAAACTAGAGGGGCCACACGTCATCTACACATTTGACTAATTAAACAAATAAACTAACCTAATCTCTACTACCTAAGGGGACGACCCCATACACACATACGCACACAGCCTCCATGGATGGCTAGCAGTAGCAGCTTGCGGCAACAGGCAACATTAGCAGCGGCAACTACACTGGTAGCAGGGGAGCAGCAGGGCAGCAACGGCCAGGAGCAAAACAGCAGCAAGCAGTGGCTGCAGACGCAGTAAAGCAGCAGTGGCAGTAGAGTAGCAGCGGCACCAATAGGGAGAGGAGCGCAGCAGCAGCGGCAATACAGTACACAGTAGGCAGAGCAGCGCGGAGAAACAGCGGACAGCAGCGGACACGGGCGCTGGGCGAGCAGAGAGTGGGCGGCGCAAGCGAGCGCATGGGCAGGGGGATGCGGGCATGGCGGCTAGAGGCTGGCGGTGTGGCTAGAGGGCTTGAGGACGCGCACGACATGACGGCGAGCTTCGGTCGCGACGAAAATGGTGGCTATGGGCAGGAATTCGAGTAATAGGGAGATGGCTTTCGAGCGGGTTCTCACCGGGGAGCACAAGAAAGGCTCGGCGAGGGACGGGAGCAGCAGAGGGTGCCGGAATCGAAGGCGACGCCGCGGTGGCTGGAGATGGAATAAGGCGTCGATCCACTCGACTTGGCGCGTTCCAGCTCGATCCTTGGACGTAGTTGAAGCAGTGGATGGTTATGAATCGTGGGGACAAATTCTTAGGTGCCCGGGAGCTCAGTGAGCGCGAGAACAACGAAGGCCATGGCGGTGCTGGTTTGGCCTAGCGGGGGCGGGGAGGTCGATGGCGGCGCGAGGAAGGAAGGGGAATGGAGGTAGGGTTCCGGGGGCGTCGGACGACGACTTTATAGGCGGGGACAGGGAGTGGATGGCCGCCACACACGGCCGTCGCCGGCGGATGGCCGCCACGTCACTCCTGCCTCCTGTAGCGAGAGGTGGGAGGCAAGTGGGGCTTGGCCTGGACCATTTTCATAGATGGGCCAAATGGTCCAGTAGATTAGGTTTCTATTCCTTTTTACTAGTATTTTCCCATTTACTTTTCTGTTTATTTATTTAGCTATTGTTTTGTACTTTCCTTTTGCATCAAACTACGTTTATAAAATGTAAAACCTTTCCATATAATTACAAGGCATTATTTTGCACTGCCACAAAAAGTTTGTGTTCAAAATAATTCATGAAGTTTACGATTATATTTAAATTAAAAAAAGTGTTGTTGGTCCACTGTTTTAATATCCAGGAGCAATTTTATATTTTGAAAAATGTTAATTCTTCCATGAAAAATGGTTATTGAATATTTGCATCCCACCGAACATTTTTGTTTTACCGTTTGAAGGAATAATAATTTGAGTTTATCTTAAATTTGAATTTGAATCGGTTTTGAAACAAGCGAGTTTGTCAACGGTAATCATGGTGATGTGGCAACATTAGTAGAGGTTTACTGTAGCTTAATTATCCGGGCGTCACACAAACTAAACCGATAATTCAAAGAGACTTGCAAAGATATCAAATCATGCATATAAGAATTCAGAGAAGAACCAAATAATATTCATAGATAATCTGATCATAAATCCACAATTCATCGGATCTCGGCAAACACACCGCAAAAGAATATTACATCGAATAGATCTCCAAGAACATCAAGGAGAACAGGATATTGAGAATCAGAGAGAGAGAAGAAGCCATCTAGCTACTAGCTATGGACCTGTAGGTCTGTGGTAAACTACTTACGGTTCATCGGAGAGTCAATGGTGTTGATGTAGAAGCCCTCCGTGATCGAATCCCCCTACGGCACGATGCCAGAAAAGGTCCCTAGATGGGATCTCACGGGTACAGAAGGTTGTGGCGGTGGAAAAGTGGTTTCGTGGCTCCCGTGGATGTTTTCAGGGTATAAGAGTATATATAGGCAAAGCAGCCAGGTCAAGAGACCCACGAGGTAGGGGGTGCGCCCTACCCCCCTGGGCGCGCCCTCCTGCCTCGTGGCCGCCTCTTTGCATCTCCAACTTCATCTCCAAGTTTTCTGGTTTCCTTCTGGTCCAAGAAAGATCATCGCAAAAGTTTCATTCCATTTGGACTCCGTTTGGTATTCCTTTTCTGCAAAACTCTAAAATAGGAAAAAAAAATAAAAACAGGCACTGGGCTCTTGGTTAATAGGTTAGTCCCAAAAATAATATAAAATAGCATATAAATGTCTATTAAACATCCAAAACAGATAATATAATATCATGGAACAATAAAAAATCATAGATACGTTGGAGACGTATCAAGCATCCCCAACCTTAATTCATGCTCGTCCTCGAGTAGGTAAATGATAAAAACAGAATTTTTGATGTGGAATGCTACCTAACATATTTATCCATGTAATTTTTTTATTGTGGCATGAATGTTCAGATCTGAAAGATTCAAAACAAAAGTTTAATATTGACATAAAAACAATAATACTTCAAGCGTACTAACATAGCAATTATGTCTTCTCAAAATAAAATGGCCAAAGAAAGCTTATCCCTACAAAATCATATAGTCTAGCTATGCTCCATCTTCGTCACACAAAATATTCAAATCATGCACAACCCCGGTTTCAGCCAAGCAATTGTTTCATACTTTAGTATTCTCAAACTTTTTCAACTTTCGCGCAATACATGAGTGTGAGCCATCGACATAGCACTATGGGTGGAATAGGATGGTGGTTGTGGAGACACAGAAAGGAGATAGTCTCACATCAACTAGGCGTATCAATGGGCTATGGAGATGCCCATCAATAGATATTAATGTGAGTGAGTAGGGATTGCCATGCAACGGATGCACTAGAGCTATAAGTGTAGGAAAGCAAGAAAAGGAAACTAAGTGGTTGTGCATCCAAATTGCTTGCGCATGAAGACCTATGACATTTGAGGAAGCCCATCGTTGGAATATACAAGCCAAGTTCTATAATGAAAAATTCCCACTAGTATATGAAAGTGACAAAATAAGAGACTCTCTATCATGAAGGTCATGGTGCTATTTTGAAGCACAAGTGTGGAAAAGGGATAGTAACATTGCTCCTTCTCTATTTTTCTCTCATTTTTTTATTTTTTTAATTGTGCTTCTTTGGCCTCTTTTTTTGGGCTTCTTTGAACTCTTTTATTTTTATTTCCTCACATGGGACAATGCTCTAATAATGATGATCATCACACTTCTATTTACTTACAACTCGAAAAATTACAACTCAATGCTTAGAACAAAATATGACTCTATGTGAATGCCTCTAGCGGTGTACCGGAATGTGCGATGAATCAAGAGTGACATGTATGAAAGAATTTTTGAAAGGTGGCTTTGTCACAAATACGATGTCAACTACATGATCATGCAAAACAATATGACAATGATGAAGCGTGTCATAATGAACGGAACGGTGGAAAGTTGCATGGCAATATATCTTGGAATGGCTATGGAAATGCCATAATAGGTAGCTATGGTGGTTGTTTTGAGGAAGGTATATGGTGGGTGTATGGTACCGGTGAAATTTGCGCGGCACAAGAGAGGCTAGCAATGGTGGAAGGGTGAGAGTGCATATAATCCATGAACTCAACATTAGTCATAAAGAACTCACATACTTATTGCAAAAATCTATAAGTCATCACAACCAAGCACTACGTGCATGCTCCTAGGGGAAGGGTTGGTAGGAGTTAACCATCGCGCGATCCCGACCTCCACACAAAGGATGACAATCAAAGAGATACTTCATGCTCCAAATTTGTTACACAACGGTTCACCATGCGTGCATGCTACGGGACTCACAAACCTCAACACAAGTGTTTCTCAAATTCACAATTACTCCACTAGCTTGACTCTAATATCACCATCTTCATATCTCAAAATAATCATAAAGAATCAAACTTCTCGTAGTATTCAATGCACTTCATATGAAATCTTTTATTATATCCCTCTTGGATGCCCGTCATATTAGGACTAGTTTTATAACCCAAGCAAATTACCATGCTGTTCTAAAATAATCTCAAAATAATATAAGTGAAGCATGAGAGTTCAACAATTTCTATAAAATAAAGCCACCATCGTGCTCTAAAAAGATATAAGTGAAGTACTAGAGCAATATTGCCTAGCTCAAAAGATATAAGTGAAGCATATAGAGTATTCTAATAAATCACGATTCATGCGTGTCTCTCACAAAAGGTGTGTATAGCAAGGATGATTGTGGTAAACTAAAAGGCAAAGACTCAAATCATACAAGACGTTCCAAGCAAAACACATATCATGTGGTGAATAAAAATATAGCCTCAAGTAAAGTTATCGATAGACGAAGACAAAAGAGGGGATGCCTTCCGGGGCATCCCCAAGCTTAGGCTTTTGGTTGTCCTTGAATATTACCTTGGGCTGCCTTGGGCATCCCCAAGCTTAGGCTCTTGCCAATCCTTATTCCATAGTCCATCAAATCCTTACCCAAAACTTGAAAACTTCACAACAAAAAACTCAACAGAAAATCTCATGAGCACCGTTAGTATAAGAAAATAAATCACCAGATTAAGGTACTATTGCAAACTCATTCTTAATTTATATTGGTGTAGTATCTACCGTATTCCAACTTTTCCATGGTTCATACCCCCCGATACTACCCATAGATTCATCAAAATAAGCAAACAACATGTGAAAAACAGAATCTGTCAAAAACAGAACAGTCTGTAGTAATTTGTAACTCTCGAATACTTATGTAGCTCCAAAAATCTATCCAAATTAGGACAACCTGAGAAATTTATGTACCAAACTATATCAAAAATAATGAGATCAAAATCACGTTTCTGTGAATTATCAAAACTAATTTACTGAGCGCAAAAGTTTCTGATTTTCAGCAGGATCAGTACAACTATCACCGTAGGTTATCCTAAAGGTTCAACTTGGCAAAAACACTAATTAAAACATAAAACCACATCTAACTAGAGTCTAGATGAATAATTTATTACTAAACATGAACAAAAAGCAAAGAACAAAAATAAAATTCTGTTGCCTCCCAACAAGCGCTATTGTTTAACGCCCTTAGCTAGGCATGAAAACGCGAATAGATCTAAGTATTGTCATCTTTGGTATGCAATCCGTAAGTGACTCTCATAATAGATTCATATGTAAATTTAATTTTCTTCCTAGGAAAGTGTTCCATGCCTTTCCTTAACGTAAATTGAAATCTAATGTTCCCTTCTTTCATATCAATAATTGCACCAATCGTTCTAAGGAAAGGTCTACTAAGAATAATAGGACATGTAGGATTGCAATCTATATCCAGAACAATGAAATCTACGGGCACATAATTTCTATTTGAAACAATAAGAACATAATTAATCCTTCTCATAGGTTTCTTAATAGTGGAATCCGCAAGATGCAAATTTAAAGAACAAACATCAAATTCATGGAAACCTAACACATCACACAAAGTTTTTGGAATCGTGGAAACACTACCACCCAAATCACACAAAGCATAACATTCATAATCTTTAATCTCAATCTTAATAGTAGGTTCCCACTCATCATAAAGTTTTCTAGGGATAGAAACTTCTAATTCAAGCTTTTCTTCAAAAGATTGCATCATAGCATCAATAATATGTTTAGTAAAAGATTTGTTTTAATTATAAGCATGAGGAGATTTTAACGCGGATTGCAACAAGGAAATACAATCTATTAGAGAACAATTATCACAATTAAATTCCTTTCCAAAAGAGTGGTCTCATTGCTAATTAAAGTCTTGACCTCTCCGATCCCACTTTTATCAATTTTTGCATCTAGATCTAAAAACTACGAATCATTGGGACGCCTTTTAACTAAAGTTGACTCATCTCTAGTCCAATCTTTGTCAAGATTCATATTGGAAATCAAAGATTTAATATGAGTTACATCAATCACTTTTAGATCTTCATCATTATTATCATGAAAACTAGAAGAACACGCTTTTACAAACCAATCCTTTTTAGCACGCATCTTAGCGGTTCTTTCTTTGCACTCATCAATAGAAATTCTCATGGCTTTGAGATACTCATTGATATCATGCTTAGGTGGGATAGATCTAAGTTTCAAAGAATCAACATCAAGATAAATCCTACCCACGTTCCTAGCCAAATCATCAATCTTGAGAAAATTTTCTTCAATCAAAGCATTGAAATTAGTTTGTGAACTCATAAATTCTTTAACACTATTCTCAAAATCAGAGGTCATCTTATTAAAATTTCCATAAGAATTGTTGTAGGAATTACCATAATTAGTAGAGGAATTACTAGGAAATGGCCTAGGATTAAAATTGCCTCTATACGAGTTGTTACCAAAATTGTTCCTACCAACAAAATTCACATCCATAGATTCATTATTATTCTCAATCAAAGTGGACAAAGGCATATCATTAGGATCAGAAGAAACACTTTTGTTAGCAAATAATTTCATAAGTTCATCCATCTTTCCACTCAAAACATTGGTCTCTTCAATCGCATGAACTTTTTTACTAGTGGATTTTTCTGTGTGCCATTGAGAATAATTAACCATAATATTATCTAGGAGCTTAGTAGCCTCTCCTAAAGTGATTTCCATAAAAGTGCTTCCCGCGGCCGAATATAAAAGATTTTTAGAAGCAAAATTCAATCTGACATAAAAAATTATATAATCATCCACAAATTCAAACATGTGTAGGGAAATTACGTATCATCAATTTAATCCTCTCCCAAGATTGTGCAACATGCTCGTAATCAAGTTGCTTAAAATTCATAATATTGTTCCTAAGGGAGATGATCTTAGCGGGAGGAAAATACTTAGAAATGAAAGCATCTTTACACTTATTCCACGAATCAATACTATTTTTAGGCAAAGATGAAAACCAAGTTTTAGCACGATCTCTAAGCAAAACTGGAAATAGCTTCGATTTAACCATATCATTATCCACATCTTTCTTCTTTTGCATATCGCACAAATCAATGAAATTGTTTAGATGGGATGCGGCATCTTCACTAGGAAGGACAGGAAATTGATCTTTCATAACAAGATTCAGCAAAGCGGCATTAATTTCATAAGATTCAGCATTAGTAGTGGGAGCAATCGGAGTGCTAATAAAATCATTGTTGTTGGTATTGGAAAAGTCAAACAATTTGGTATTACCTTGAGTCATCGTGACAAAGAAAGCAATCCAACACACAAGCCCACAAGAAGCAAACGAAAAAACAAACGGAAGAGGGGCGAAGAAAAGGCAAAAAAAATCGAAAATAGTTTTAGAAGTGGGGGAGAGGAAAACGAGAGGTGAATGGCGAATAACGTAATGCAAGAGAGAAGAGTTTATGATGGGTACTTGGTATGGCTTGACTTGACGTAGATGTCCCCGGCAACGGTGCCAGAAATCCTTCCTGCTACCTCTTGAACTTGCGTTGGTTTTTCCCTTGAAGAGGAAATGGTGATGTAGCAAAGTAGAGTAAGTATTTCCCTCAGTTTGAGAACCAAGATATCAATCCAGTAGGAGACAATGCACAAGTCACCGAATACCTGCACAAACAATCAACAACTTGCACCCAACGCGATAAAGGGGTTGTCAATCCCTTCACGGTTACTTGCAAAAGTGAGATCTGATAGAGATAGATAAGCGGTAAAGTAAATATTTTTGGTATTTTTGGTTTATAGATTGGAAAGTAAAGATTGCAATTTAAAGGAACGGCGACAAAAATTGGCAACTTGACGGGAAACTAATAGATTCAATATAATGGAAAAGAGAAGCGGGGGCCATAGGTTTCACTAGTAGCTTCTCTCAAGATAGCAAATATTACGGTGGGTGAACAAATTACTACTGAGCAATTGATAGAAGAGCGCATAATAAGACGATATCTAAGGCAATGATCATGAACATAGGCATCACGTCTATGTCAAGTAGACCGAAACGATTCTGCATCTACTACTATTACTCCACACATCACCGACTCCTGCCTGCATCTAGAGTATTACGTTCATAAAGAATAGAGTAATGCATTAAGTAAGATGACATGATGTAGAGGAATTAACTCAAGCAATATGATGAAAACCCCATCTTTTTATCCTCGATGGCAACAATACAATACATGCCTTGCTGCCCCAACTGTCACTGGGAAAGGACACCGCAAGATTGAACCCAAAGCTAAGCACTTCTCCCATTGCAAGAAAGATCAATCTAGTAGGCCAAACTAAACCGATAATTCGAAGAGACTTGCAAAGTTATCAAATCATGCATATAAGAATTCATAGAAGAACCAAATAATATTCATAGATAATCTGATCATAAATCCATAATTCATCGGATCTCGGCAAACACACCGCAAAAGAATATTACATCGAATAGATCTCCAAGAACATCGAGGAGAACATGGTATTGAGAATCAAAGAGAGAGAAGGATCCATCTAGCTACTTGCTATGGACCCGTAGGTCTGTGGTAAACTACTCACGGTTCATCGAAGAGGCAATGGTGTTGATGTAGAAGCCCTCCGTGATCGAATCCCCCTCCGGCAGGATGCCAGAAAAGGTCCCTAGATGGGATCTCACGGGTATAGAAGGTTGCGGTGGTGGAAAAGTGGTCCCATGGCTCCCGTGGATGTTTTCATGGTATAAGAGTATATATGGGCGAAGGAGCTAGGTCAGGAGACCCACGAGGGGCCCACGAGGTAGGGGGCGTGCCCTACCCCTTTGGGCGCGCCCTCCTGCCTCGTGGCCGCCTTGTTGCGTTTTCGACTTCATCTCCAAGTCTTCTGGTTTCCTTCTAGTCCAAGAAAGATCGTCGCAAAAGTTTCATTCCGTTTGGACTCCGCTTGATATTCCTTTTCTGCAAAACTCTAAAATAGGCAAAAAAAACAGAAACTGGCACTGGGCTGTCGGTTAATATGTTAGTCCCAAAAATAATATAAAATAGCATATAAATGCCTATTAAACATCCAAAACGGATAATATAATAGCATGGAACATTAAAAAATTATAGATACATTGGAGACGTATCAGTGGACTACCCTCTCCTCGTCGTGGTGGTCGCCGGGATGATGAAGATGACCATCGGAGATGATTCCCCCCTCCGGCAGGGTGCCGGAATGGGGTATAGATTGGTTTTTGGTGGCTACAAAGCCTTGCGGCGGGGGAACTTCTGATCTAGGGTAACCCCGAGGGTTTATGGAATTTTTGGGAATTTATAGGGTAAAGACGGGGTGCGGGAGGCCACCGAGGTGGGCACACCCCACCTGGGTGTGCCTGGGCCCCCAGGCGCGCCCTGGTGGGTTGTTCCCGCCTCAGGGCACCCCCAGGTGCTGCTCTAGCCCACTGGTGATCTTTTGGTCCATAAAAAATCCACAAAAAGTTTCGCGGTGTTTGGACTCCGTTTGATATTGATTTCCTGCGATGTAAAAAACAAGCAAAAGATAGGAACTGACACTGGGCACTGGGTCAATAGGTTAGTCCCAAAAAATGATATAAATTTGTTATAAAATGATTGTAAAACATCCAAGAATTATAATAAAACAACATGAATACTTCATAAATTATAGATACGTCAGAGACGTATCAGCATCCCCAAGCTTAATTCCTACTCGTCCTCGAGTAGGTAAATGATAAAAGAAATAATTTATAAAGTGTGAATGCTAGCAAAGTGCATAAGTTTGATCAATGATAATTTCAATCACTTTTCCTAGCATCATAACATTAATTCTTTCTTATAAAACTTCTCATGTTAAAGTAGCAACCAATTCACATGTTAAGGTTCAAACAGTGAATTCTCTTGAAACTCAACAACCTATATTCTCAGTCACCAAGCAATTGTAATTCAACTTATTCAACAGAGTTTAACTAAGATCTCCACATACTCAACCATCATATAGTCTTCTATGATTGCTAACACTCCCCGCATACACATGAGCAAAACATTTCAATCAGACACATAGAAAGATAGGGGCTTATAATTTCACCTCCCAATGTATTCAACTCAAGGGTGATGTCAACAATAATAACTCGTGCTACCCATATCCAACTGGATATATGTGCCTAGATCTTTCCTCACCACATGATGCTTGCCAAAAGAGAAAAATAAAAAGGAATAGAGGGAAAAACTTTGACTCTTGCATGAAAGTAAATACATAAAAGTAAAAGATAGGCCCTTCGCAGAGGGAAGCAGAGGTTGCCATGCGCTTATTTTTTGTATGCTCAACCCCTTAGTGCAAAAGAACGTCATGTTATATTGGCCCTTATGATAGCAACCTTTATTATGCAGTCTGTCGCTTTTATTCTTTGCCATCACAAGTTTGTACAACGCTCAATTTTCTCTTACACTAAATGATGTAACACTTTTAGAAGCAATTTTTATTGACTTATTGCACCGACGACATCTTACTTGAAGGATCTTATTCAATCCTTAGGTAGGTATGGTGGACTCTTGAAAATAAGATTTGGGTTTAAGGGGTTTTGGATGCACAAGTAGTATCTCTACTTGGTGCGGAATTTTTGGCTAGCAAAGATGGGGGGCAAGCACCACATGTTGAAGGATCTATGACAATATAACTTCTATGTGAATATGAACAAACATAAACCATTACTTTGTCTTCCTTGTCCAACGTCAACAATTTTGGCATATAATATTTTGATGGGGGCTCACAATCACAAAAGATTTCCAAGACAGTGTATTTGCATGTGAAAGTTCTCTTCCTTATACTAATTATTCGTGCATTGCTTGTATGACCAATATTTTGATTGTCAAGCCTCAAAAGATTTCACTTTCTAAACCTAATGTGAAGCTACCACTAGGCATGATATGATTTCAACTTCATGATATTCAATTCATTCAACAATTTACTCATAGGATATAAGTGAAGCACAAGAGTAAATGACAAGCTACTCCAAGAAGGTATAAGTGAAGATCATGAGCATAATATTTATTTCTCTCAAATTAATTTAAGTGAAGCAAGATAGAATTTCTTCAAAAATACTAAAGCACAACATGCTCAAAAAGATATAAGTGAAGCACTAGAGCAATTCCATAGAAAAGAGCTTCATTGACGGGATGTGAATGCCGCTTACCTAGCCTCCCTAGCAACTATTTGAGGACTCTATTTTATTTAAAAACATTCATATCTAACTATTTTATTAAAACAGCAAGCAAAATGAAAATAAAATGACCTTCTAAGAATAGCACAACTCATGTTAAGAAGCAAAAACTTAGGCTCAACCGATACTAACTGATAATTGTTGAAGAGGGAAGGTGGGATGCCTATCAGGGCATCCCCAAGCTTAGATGCTTGAGACTTCTTGAAATATTATCTTGGGGTGCCTTGGGCATCCCCAAGCTTGAGCTTTTGTGTCTCCTTAATTCTTCTCATATCACGGTTTTCCTAAATCTCAAAAGCTTCATCCACACAAAATTCAACAAGAACTCGTGAGATAAGTTAATTAGTATAAACCAATGTAAAAATCTTATCATTCTCTGCTGTAGCAAATCACTAAAATTATTATTCAACATTGAATACTAAATGCCTCTTCATATTTAATACTCCTATCCTCAAATCGGATCATTAAACAAGCAAACATATGCAAACATAACAGCAATCTGCCAAACCAGTACAGTCTGTAAAGAATGCAAGAGTCTCAATACTTCTTAAACTCCAAAAATTATGAAAAAATTACCAAACTGTAGAAAATTTATCAGATCTTGTTTTGCAAAAAGTTTCAACATTTTATCATATTTTGACTTTTCTAGGGAATTTTTGCAACAGCAGTAAACTTTCAGTTTTCAAACAGCAACATGTATACTTGCAAAATAAGCATCGCAAAGGCTATACGTGATATTTTTATTGAAATAAAAGATGCAAAACATTATTATAAATAGCAGAAAGAAAATCCTAACAAAATAAAATGATGCTCCAAGCAAAACACATATCATGTGATGAATGAAAACATAGCTCCAAGTGAGGTTACTGATAATGTTGGAGACGAAAGAGGGGATGCCTTCCGGGGCATCCCCAAGCTTAGTTGCTTGGACATTCCTTGAATATTACCTTGGGGTGCCTTGGGAATACCCAATATTAGGGTCTTATCACTCCTTATTCTCCTCATATCGACATCTCACCCAAAACTTGAAAACTTCAATCACACAAAACTTAACGGAACTTCGTGAGATACGTTAGTATGATAAAGAGCAAACCAATTAACTTTGGTACTGTCAAAGACAAGATTCATAATTGCTTCCACACAATGCCTACTGTAGAATAACATTTCCACAATTTATATTGAGCAATATAAGCCATAGAAACTACTCCCTCCGTCCCATAATCTAAGACTTTTTTTGACTCTAGTGTAGTGTCAAAGAACGTCTTACATTATGGGACGGAGGGAGTGGAAAACAAGGAAACTATGCATTGAAAACAGAATCTGTCAAAAACAGAACAGTCTGTAGTAATTTGTACTCAAACCATACTTCTTCTACTCCAAAAATTATGAAAAAATTAGGACCACGTGAGCAATTTGTGTATTAAGCTTCTGCAATAAGAATCAACTCAAAAGCTCTCTTCTGTTAAAAATGAGAATTATTTTCGTGAGTGCAAAGTTTCTGTTTTTCAGCAAGATCAAATTAACTATCACCCAATATGATCCCAAAGGCTTTACTAGGCATTTTATTGAAACAAAAGCAATAAAACATGATTACTACAGTAGCCTAATCATGTGAGCACACAAAAAGAGTGGGGGATTGGATGATTTGCCCCACTTTACAAGGGGTTGGATGATTTGCCATTTGATTGTCTCAATGACAGTGGCCCCGGGCCCCACCTGGTAGCCTCTCAGGGGGGGGGCACATTATCCAATAGAGAAGTAAAGTGAGGCAAAAGATCCAATTTCTCCAAAAAGAGTAGGTAAAAGTGTTGGGTTGTCTCCCAACAAGCACTTTTCTTTAATGCCTTTTAGCAAGGCATGATGATTTCAATGATGCTCTCATAAAAGATAAGAATTGAAACATAAAGAGAGCATCATGAAGCATATGACTAGCACATTTAAGTCTAACCCACTTCCTCTGCATAGGGATTTTGTGATCAAACAACTTATGGGAACAACAATCAACTAGCATGGGAAGGCAAAACAAGCAAAACTTCAATATTTTCAACACATAGAAAGGAAACTGGATATTATTGCAATTCCTACAAGCATAAGTTCCTCCCTCATAATAATTTTCAGTAGCATCATGAATTAATTCAACAATATAACCATCACATAAATCATTATTTTCATGATGCATCAACATAGAAATTTTGTTACTCTCCACATAAGCAAATTTACTCTCCTCAATAATGGTGGGAGCAAACTCAACAAAATAACTGTCATGTGATTGAAAATTAAAATCATGATGACAAGTTCCATGGTTATCATTATTATTTATAGCATACATGTCATCACCATAATCATCATATATAGGAACTTTGTTGTCATAATCAATTGCAACCTCCTCCAAAATAGTGGATTCATCATTAAATAAAGTCACAACCTCCCCAAATCCACTTTCATCAATATAATCATCATAAATAGGAGGCATACAATCATAATAGTAAATATTCCCATCAAAAATTGGGGGACTAAAAATATCATATTCATCAAATATAGCATCCCCAAGCTTATGGCTTTGCATATCATTAGCATCATGGATATTCAAAGAATTCATACTAACAACATTGCAATCATTCTTATCATTCAAATATTTTGTGCCAAACATTTTATTGACTTCTTCTAAAAATTGAGCACAACTCTCTGAACCATCATTTTCAAGAAGGATATTATAAAGATGATCAATAATATGATGCAACCTCAATTCCATTTTTTTGTAGTTTCTATAAACCAAACTAGTGATAAAACAAGAAACTAAAAGATTTGATTACAAGATCTAAAGATATACCTTCATGCACTCACCTCCCCGGCAATGGCACTAGAAAAGAGCTTGATGTCTACTACGCAACTGTATTCTTGTAGACACGTGTTGGGCCTCCAAGCATAGAGTTTTGTAGGACAGTAGCAATTTTCCCTCAAGTGGATGACCTAAGGTTTATCAAACCGTGGGAGGTGTAGGATGAAGAGGGTCTCTCTCAAATGACCCTGCAACCAAATACAAGAAATCTCTTGTGTCCCCAACACACCTAATACAATGGCAAATTGTATAGGTGCACTAGGTCGGCGAAGAGATGGTGATAAAAGTGTAATATGGATGGTAGAAATATATTTTTATAATCTGAATAATTAAAAATAGCAAGGTAGCAAGTAGTAAACGGCAGAAAAATGGTATTGCAATGCTTGAAAATGAAGCCTAGGGTCCGTACTTTGACTAGTGCAACCTCTCAACAATGTTAACATAATTGCATCATATAACCATCCCTAAAAGTGCGATGAAGAATCACTCCAAAGTTCCTATCTAGCGGAGAACATAAGAATAAATTGTCTGTAGGGTACGAAACCACCTCAAAGTTATTCTTTCTGTTCGATCTATTCAAGAGTTCGTACTAAAATAACACAAAGCTATTCTTTCCGTTCAATCTATCCTAGAGTTCGTACTAGAATAACACCAAAGCAAATTCATATTCATAATACTCAATCCAACACAAAGAACTTCAAACAGTGCCCCAAGATTTCTACTGGATAAACAAAGACAAGAACGTGCATCAACCCCTATGCATAGATTACCCCAATGTCACCTCGGAAATCTGCGAGTTGAGTGCCAAAACATATATCAAGTGAATCAATACGATACCCCATTGTCACCACGAGTATTCAATTGCAAGACATATATCAAGTGTTCTCAAATCCATAAAAGTATTCAATCCGGTAACAACGAAATCTCAAAGGAAAAAACTCAATTCATCACAACAAGATAGAGAGGGGAAAACACCATATGATCCGACTATATTAACAAAGCCCGTGATACATCAAGATCGTGACATCTCAAGAACACGAGAGAGAGATTAAACACATAGCTAATGGTACAAACCCTCAGCCCCGAGGATGGACTACTGATACGTCTATGATGTATCTATAATTTTTGATTGTTTCATGCCAATATTATTCAACATTTACATACTTTTGGCAAGTTTTTATATGATTTATTTGGACTAACTTACTTATCTAGTGCCCAGTGATAGTTCATGTTTGTTGCATGTTTTTATTTCGCAAAAATCGATATCAAACGAAGTCCAAACGCGATAAAAATTTACGGAGAATTATTTTGGAATATGTGTGATTTTTAGGAGGTGGAATCAACACAAATGGGGGCCCATAGTGCCCACAACCCACCAGGGTGCGCCACCATGGCCCAGGCGCGCCCTGGTGTATCGTGCCCTCCTCGAACGTCGGTTGGAGCCCTTCTTCTGGTGCATGAAAGATAATTTATGGAAAAAATCGTGTAAAAATTTCAGCGCAATCGGAGTTACGGATCTCTGGGAATTTAAGAAACCGTGAAGGGCCAAATCTTGGGAACGCAAAACAAAAGAGAACAGAGAGGAAGATGCAATCTCGGAGGGCCCCGCCCCTCCGCCGCCATGGAGACCATGGACCAGAGGGGGAACCCTCCTCCTATCTAGGGGGAGCAAGGAAGAAGAAGAAGGAGGGGGCTCTCTCCCCCTCTCTCCCGGTGGCGCCGGAGTGCCGCCGGGGCTAGGATCGTGACGGCGATCTACATCAACAATCTTGCTAACATCAACACCAACTTTCTCCTCCTCTATGCAGCGGTGTCACGCCCCTTCTCCCCGCTATAATCTCTACTTAAACATGGTGCTCAACTTCATATATTATTTCCCAATGATCTATGGTTATTCTATGATGTTTGAATAGATCCGTTTTGTCCTATGGGTTAATCGTGATCTTGGTTGGTATGATTGTATATTTTATTTATTGTGCTTTCCTACAGTACCCTCCGTCTCTGAGGGGCCCCCATTGTAGGGTGTTGCAATATGTTCATGGTTTGCTTGTTGTCATTGTTGCGGGGGATGACAGCAGCCTAAACACGGATAAGTGGGTTATGGCGTATGGGAGTAAAGAGGACTTGATACTTAATGCTATGGTTGGGTTTCACGACCTTAATGATCTTTAGTAGTTGCGGATGCTTGCTAGAGTTACAATCATAAGTGCATATGATCCAAGTAGAGAAAGTATGTTAGCTCATGCCTCTCCCTCATATAAAATTGCAACAATGATTATCGGTACTAGTTATTGATTGCCTAGGGACAAATGACTTTCTTGTGGACAAAATCTATCACTTTTATTACCTTGTAATTTATTCGTAGTTTTATTCTCGCAAAGTACTCGTAGTTTTATCCTTGCAAAATAGTTTCATACTTGTTCTAGGTAAAGCAAACGTCAAGTGTGCGTAGAGTTGTATCGGTGCTCGAAGGAACTTGAAGGAATATTTGTTCTGCCTTTAGCTCCTCATTGGGTTTGACACTCTTATTTATCGAAGAAGGCTACAAATGATCCCCTATACTTGTGGGTTATCAAGACCTTTTTCTGGCGCCGTTGCTAGGGAGCAATAGCGTGGGGTGAATATTCTCATGTGTGCCTATTTACTTTATCTTTAATTATGGATATGGAACATGAAACACCAAAAAAATTAGTTGTGCTACTCATGGATATGGGGAACCTCCTAAAACCCTCGATGCTTGTTATGTGAAAAACATTATGCACTACTTTGATAATCCTGAGAAAACCCCATTCAACTTGATAATGGGAGTAACGTTGGATCAACATGAATACTTTAGGGATTATCGCTTGACTCATAAAGGGAAATTGTTATGGGATCAAATTCATATGTTGCATTGGTATGCTCGGGAGCTATGCTTGAGATATGATTATACTTGTTGCTCTAGGATGAATGCTCCACATCTTCCCTTTTCATGTGAATTTAATGATAATGAAACCTTGGCTTCTTATGATAATGTAATATATGATTACTATGATGTGGAACGAATAGAAGAATTTGTTGCTTTTAAGGGTGCTTATGAAATTGAATCTTTGTTTGAAAAGTTTGAAGATTTTGATGATTCAGTTTATAGTCCTGAAAATTTTGCTATCCTTAAATATTGCTATGATAATTATAAACTCAATTTTGATATTGATGCATTTATTGAGAAAGTCTCCGTTGTTTAAGAATAGACTAACATTTTGCAGGAGTCTATGGAAGAAGGAATTGATGAAACTGTGAGCTCATTGGATGAAAAAGATGATGAGGAGAGCGAAGAACAAAAGGAGGAAGAGCGGATTGATCACCCGTGCCCACCTTCTAATGAGAGTAACTCTTCAACTCATACATTGTTTAATGTCCCTTCATTCGTACCGAAGGAAGAATGTGATACTTCTCCAACGTATCTATAATTTTTTATTATTCCATGCTATTATATTATCCATCTTGACTGTTTTATATGCATTTATATGCTATTTTATATGATTTTTGGGAGTAACCTATTAACCTAGAGCCCAGTGCCAGTTTCTGTTGTTTCCTTATTTTGGGGTTTTGCAGAAAAGGAATATCAAACGGAGTCCAATTGACCTGAAAATTTACGAAGATTATTTTTGTACCAGAAGAAGCCCACGGAGCATCAGAGATGGACCAGAAGAGTCTCGAGTCAACCACGAGGGTGGAGGCGCGCCCTACCCCCTGGGCACGCTCCCTACCTCGTGGCTAACTCGAGGACCCCCCTGACTTGTTCCCGACGCCAACACCTCTTATATATCCCCAAACTTCCAAAACAGAACCTAGACCGGGAGTTCCGCCGCCGCAGGCCTCTGTAGCCATAAAAAACCAATCAAGACCCTGTTTCGGCACCCTCCCGGAGGCGGGATCCATCACCGGTGGCCATCTTCATCATCCCGGCACTCTCCATGACGACGAGGGAGTAGTTCACCCTCGGGGCTGAGGGTATGTACCAGTAGCTATGTGTTTGATCTCTCTCTCTCTCTCTTGTGTTCTTGATTTGGCATGATCTTGATGTACCGCGAGCTTTGCTATTATAGTTGGATCTTATGATGTTTCTCCCCCTCTACCTTCTTGTAATGGATTGAGTTTTCCCTTTGAAGTTCTCTTATCAGATTGAGTCTTTAAGGATTTGAGAACACTTGATGTATGTCTTGCACATGCTTATCTGTGGTGATAATGGGATATTCACGTGATCCGCTTGATGTATGTTTTGGTGATCAACTTGTGGGTTTTGTGACCTTGTGAACTTATGCATAGGGGTCGGCACACGTTTTCGTCTGGACTCTTCAGTAGAAACTTTGGGGCACTCTATGAAGTTCTCTGTGTTGGTTTGAACAGATAAATCTCAGATTGTGTGATGCATATCGTATAATCAAACCCGCGGATACTTGTGGTGACATTGGAGTATCTAGGTGACATTAGGGTCTTGGTTGATGTGTGTCTTAAGGTGTTATTTTACTACGAACTCTAGGGCTGTTCGTGACGCTTATAGGAATAGCCCAATGGATTGATCGGAAAGAATAACTTTGAGGTGGTTTCGTACCCTACAGTGATCTCTTTGTTTGTTCTATGCTATTAGTGACTTTGGAGTGACTCTTTGTTGCCTGTTGAGGGATTGTTATATGATCTAATTATGTTATCATTGTTGAGAGAACTTGCACTAGTGAAAGTATGGACCCTAGGCCTTGTTTCGAAGCATTGCAATACCATTTTCGCTCACTTTTGTTACTTGTTACCTTGCTATTTTTATAACTTCATATTACAAAAACCTATATCTACTATCCATGTTGCACTTGTATCACCATCTCTTCGCCGAACTAGTGTACCTATACAATTTACCATTGTATTGGGTGTGTTGGGGATACAAGACACTCTTTGTTATTTGGTTGCAGGGTTGTTTGAGAGAGACCATCTTCATCCTAGGCCTCCCACGGATTGATAAACCTTATGTCATCCACTTGAGGGAAATTTGCTACTGTCCTACAAACCTCTGCACTTGGAGGCCCAACAACATCTACAAGAAGAAGGTTGTGTAGTATACATCAAGCTCTTTTCTCGCGCCGTTGCCGGGGAGGTGAGTGCTTGAAGGTATATCTTTAGATCTTGAAATTGAATCTTTTAGTTTCTTGTTTTATCACTAGTTTAGTTTATAAAAGAAAACTACAAAATATGGAATTGAGGTTGCCTCATATGCTTCATCTTTTTAATGTCTTTCGTGAAAATAAGGATTCCGATAATGTGCTCAATTGCTAGAGGAAGAATGCAATAAAATGTTTGGCATACAATTTTTGAATGATGAGCATGATGTGACCCCGTCTTTAGAGAAGAGGGAGTTCAAGGGGAGGTCCGATCTTCACGGCATAGGATAGATAATGGATGGGGATAACTAGCTGCAAGCAGCAAAAAAATGGAAAATAAGAGATTATGACCCGACGAGGAGGAGGCTCACTGAAGCTTGCAATCCGAACATTCGTCGATCCACAACCCGCAATACTACCCCACACAACCACGCTCAAGTCGTGGAGCACAGGATAGGTGCAATCCACAAGGGAAACCATGAACTCTAATCCACACAACACGATCTAGTCGTGGAGCACGAATTAGGAGCAATTTCTCAAGGAATCACGAGAATAAGGATAACAAGAGCTCTCCAATCTCAGGAGGAGTCTATGTCTTTGGTCTTTGATAGAAATGGCAAAAGTCCCCAACGAAGAGAAGAGCTAGCCTATTTATAATTAGGACAACCCCCCTGGATAGGTGTGGAAACAAACTAGCTTTGGGAACCAGCTTAGGTGTGAAAGTGAACCAGCTTTGGTTTGACTAAATGGCTTCAAGACTTAATGGGGTAGCTTCTGGAAATCTCTCGTTGGAGGTGGTTGGCAGTTCCCGACCAAACATTGTTCACTAGGGTCGAACAATGTTTCCTTCAGTAGAAAACTCGAGTTCTGGGAACCTTTCACAAGTTGGGATATCCAAACTCGTGCAAAACATTGTTTCGTCAAAATCGGAACAATGTTTCTTCAGCAGACAACTTATTTCTTCATGAACTCCTAACTTTGTTTCTTGGCCATAAAACATTGTTTTACACGGACTGAAATGTGTTTGGCCTTCTTCGATATCGCACCTGAGTTCAACCAACAACAAAGGATATGAAAGTGCAGCCATGTGTTCAAGATTATATATAGTATAAACTTAAGTTAGCGTTCACCTGGCAATGTGTACGTTTGATATGAAATATTATGATTTCTCCTTTGATGACCAAGGATTTATAAATGGTTGTCATGTCCTTATCATCCTCCCCCTCTTGAAAAGGAGTCATCCTCGACTCTAGGGGTTTAATGGTTTTCATGTCCGCATCATCCTCCCTCTCTTGAAAACGAGTCATCCTCGACTCTAGCTGGTCATCACACAAAAGAAAATAGGCCAGTACAAAGAAGCAATGCAAAGATTTTATCAAATGCATAAGTTTAGCTTGCACCTTTGCGAACTTCAAATATTTGGTTCGACTTAGCAATTCCTTCCAACTAACATTTCCATGGAGTACAAATTTGTAATCAGGCACATCCATGTTCGTACCGTCCTCCCTCTCTTGAAGAGAAGTCATCCTCGACTTCCTTCGGCCTACAAAATAATAGCATGAGGACAATACAAAATATCTTGGCAAAGTAAAAGTTGAATAATTATGTTCAAAATTTAGTTTTGTTGGCTCTTTTATAATCCCTTCAATATGGAAAAAGTGGTATTGTTGGATGGATGATATGCCAAACATCTTGTCTCTGATTTCATCACGCCGATGCTTCAAGAGTTCATAAGTGCATACCTCTGGGTGCCTCAAGATGAATGATCTCTTTTCTTTTACCTTACCGAGTACTTCCATGCCCTTTTGAAGATCACTTACCCCACATGATGTTTCTTTGATGGTACTCCACGTGCGCCATAATTGTTCATGGATCTCATCCTCCCATCGCTGTAGCAGGGTAGCTAAGTATGATTTTTGCATCTGCACATACTTCAAATAAAGAGAACTTTGCGAATGGTTAGTATTTGAATAGTCTTCTCTCCCTTCATTTGGTGGATCACTCAGCTCTTTGATATTGTGTGTAAACACCTCAAGCTCAGATTTGGTGGACTCACACAACTCGCTACTCCTCTCACTTTGATGGTGTGGTATAATATGTTGTGGTTCACTCATTTCTCTAATCTTGTGGTGGATTACCTCACCCTCATATTTGGTGGACTCACATAACTCACTAATCCTCTCTCGCTGAATGTGAGGTATACATGGGTGGAGATATTCCATCTCTCTAATATCATTTTGAACAAGCTGATCCTCACATTTGGTGGACTCACTCACCTCACCTCTCTTATCACTCTCATTATGTGGACTTTTGGGAAGTGAACACTCTTCCTCACATCTCGTGGAGTCACTCATCTCACCTCGCTTATCATTCTCAATATGTGGAATTTTGGAATATGGACACTCTTCCTCACATTTGGTGGAGTCACTCAACTCACCTCTCTTATTATTCCCAATATGTGGATTTTTGGGAAATGGACACTCTTCCTCACATTTGGTTGAGTCACTCAACTTGCCCCTCTTAGCACTCTCAATATGTGGAATTTTTGGAAGTGGACACTCTTCCTTGCAGTTGGTGGAGTCACTCAACTCGCCTCTCATATCCCTCTCAATATGTGCAATTTTTGGAAGTGGGCACTCTTCCTCACATTTGGTGGGATCACTCAAAACACTTTTCTTATCACTCCCAAGTTGTGGGATTTTGTGATATGGATTCTCTCTCACACATGGGTTTGGGAATATTTTGTTCTCCATAGAAGTCACGGGTGGAGGAGAATAAGCTCCAGCTGAAACCATGATTCTTCTACCTTTAATATGATTTGTTGGTGAAGGCACCATCGAGGATGAAGGGTGTGGTTGCTGCCATGAAGGAGTAGTGGGACAATCTTGGAAATTCTGGGACCAACCATTACACATGTTCTTCTTTTCCACGCTCATAGCTCGACGTACAACATCAGATATCATATCATAAGGAAACACCTCCACAAAATCAGATATCTCAGCATTCAGCCCATGTAAGAATCTCTCCATCTTTGCTTCATCACTCTCTTGGGTTTTTGTCCGGATCAACAACTTCTCCATCTCATTATAGTACTCCTTGGCAGTGCGAGAACCTTGGATAAGCCCCTTCAACCTCTTGTACAATTTCTTCTCATAGTATAATGGAATGAATCGATGCCTCATGACTCTTTTCATTGTATCCCAGTTGCAGATATAGTCACCTCCCAAAGCAAGATGATCCTTTTGCAACTGCTTCCACCAAGAAAGTGCATAGCCAGAGAACTTCTTAAGAGTGAGTTCAACTCGCTTCATTTCAGAAATCCCATGAGTATTGAAGATCTGATCACATCTCTCCTCCCACTCAAAATAAGCATTCAGATCCTCTTCTCCAGTGAATGATGGAATGTGAAACTTCATCCTTGCTTGGTTGTGACGGTCATCTCCTAAATGACCATCATAGGGACTACCATGGTGAACAAAAACAGCACCACGACGAGGCGTGGAATATGACTCATCATCCACCATCTCAGCATGCTCATCGTTGTGATTTGGGAACTCTTCACGGTACATGTCATCACCACCATGTGCAGCTTGTCGCCTGTGATCTGCGGTGAACCCGCGGAAACCATGGCCTCGCCTGAAAGTTTCTCCTCCATGCAGCCCACAATCATGGGGTGCGGCAAGGTTACCTCGCCTCTGTTCAACACCACCAATAGCGGTGCCATCAACACGGCCACCTGCAGCTCTCCCATGACCATTGTGACGATCTTCGTTGCCACGAGAACGATGGTTGTTGGCGACTAGTGAGGCTGTGGGGCTGTGTTGGTGTTGATCCCCATTGCCCGCAAGAGGAAGACGTCCTCCAAACATCCGTTGCAAAGCTGCAGCTATACTTTCTTCAATCACATCACCAAGTGCAGCTCGCGTCTTTGGGAACTCGTCTTCCATAATGTTTCCTCCATGTGCACTTGAGTTGGAGCCTGCCATGTTAATCCTCGGAAACAAGTGGTAGAAAAAAATATGTGGGAAACACTCAGATCACCTTCTTGCTTACCCAAATTCTAATGATTCCTTGGCGGCTGTGCGGAAGGAGCAAATCAGGAGTGGACAAGCGAATGAAAGGAAGGAAGCTGACGGTTTCTAGGTGGATCTGGGTGGGGTAAAAAGGCAGGGCTAGTGCTGAGATCCAATTGATGCAGACCAAATGAACAAGAAAAATTTTTAGATCCTTGCACCACGTTTGAGCTACAACACTTGCCACTACAATTTTTGAAATTTCTCGCCCAACTGAAAAAAGATTGCACACTTGCTCAACACTTTCTCTTCTCTTTTTTTTTTGCTCCTTTTTTTCATTCTTTTTTTGCTCTTTTTTTTCTCTCCTTTTATTTGCAGCACAATAGATCCAACAACAAGACTCAAAGAAAAACAGCAGCAACTTTGGATGGAACTTGGTGCAGAACACAAAGAGGAAAGCAAACAACTAGATCTCAGCAACAAAGGCTTGGATTTTTTTTGGATTTTTGGCTTTGGATTCTAGGGGGGGAAACCTAACTAAAAAGGATAGATCTAGCAACAAAGATGCAGATCCTACCGTGTAAACCTTGCTCTGAATACTAGATGATGCGACCCCGTCTTCAGAGAAGAGGGAGTTCAAGGGGAGGTCCCATCTTCATGGCGTAGGATCGATAATGGATGGGGATAACTAGCTGCAAGCAGCCGAAAAATGGAAAATAAGAGATTATGACCCGAAGAGGAGGAGGCTTACCGAAGCTTGCAATCCGAACATTCACCGATCCACAACCCGCAATACAACCCCACACAACCACGCCTCAAGTCGTGGAGCACGGGATAGGTGCAATCCGCAAGGGAAACCACGAACTCTAATCCACACAACACGATCTAGTCGTGGAGCATGAATTAGGAGCAATTTCTCAAGGAATCACGAGAATAAGGATAATAAGAGCTCTCCAATCTCAGGAGGAGTCTATGTCTTTGGTCTTTGATAGAAATGGCAAAAGTCCCCAACGAAGGGAAGAGCTAGCCTATTTATAATCAGGACAACCCCTCTGGATAGGTGTGGAAACAAACTAGCTTTGGGAACCAGCTTAGGTGTGAAAGTGAACCAGCTTTGGTTTGACTAAATGGCTTCAAGACTTAATGGGGTAGCTTCTGGAAATCTCTCATTGGAGGTGGTTGGCAGTTCCCGACCAAACATTGTTCACTAGGGTCGACAATGTTTCCTTCAGTAAAAAACTCGAGTTCTGGGAACCTTTCGCAAGTTGGGATACCAAACTCGTGCAAAACATTGTTCCGTCAGAATCGGAACAATGTTTCTTCAGCAGACAACTTATTTCTTCATGAACTCCTAACTTTGTTTCTTAGCCACAAAACATTGTTTTACACGGACTGAAATGTGTTTGGCCTTCTTCGATATTGCACCTGAGTTCAACCAACAACAAAGGATATGAAAGTGCAGCCATGTGTTCAAGATTATAGTATAAACTTAAGTTAGCGTTCACCTGGCAATGTGTACGTTTGGCACGAAATATTATAATTTCTCCTTTGATGACCAAGGATGTATAAATGGTTGTCATGTCCTCATCATCCTCCCCCTCTTGAAAAGGAGTCGTCCTCGACTCTAGGGGTTTAATGATTTTCATGTCCGCATTGCGACCCCGTCTTCGGAGAAGAGGGAGTTCAAGGGGAGGTCTGATCTTCATGGCTTAGGATCGATAATGGATGGGGATAACTAGCTGCAAGCAGCCGAAAATGGAAAATAAGATATTATGACCCGAGGAGGAGGAGGCTCACTGAAGCTTGCAATTTGAACATTCGCTGATCCACAACCCGCAATACTACCCCACACAACCACGCTCAAGTCGTGGAGCACGGGATAGGTGCAATCCGCAAGGGAAACCACGAACTCTAATCCACACAACACGATCTAGTTGTGGAGCACGAATTAGGAGCAATTTCTCAAGGAATCACGAGAATAAGGATAACAAGAGCTCTCCAATCTCAGGAGGAGTCTATGTCTTTGGTCTTTGATAGAAATGGCAAAAGTCCCCAACGAAGGGAAGAGCTAGCCTATTTATAATCGGGACAACCCCCCTGGATAGGTGTGGAAACAAAGTAGCTTTGGGAACCAGCTTAGGTGTGAAAGTGAACCAGCTTTGGTTTGACTAAATCGCTTCAAGGCTTAACGGGGTAGCTTCTAGAAATCTCTCATTGGAGGTGGTTGGCAGTTCCCGACCAAACATTGTTCACTGGGGTCGAACAATGTTTCCTTCAGCAGAAAACTCGAGTTCTGGGAACCTTTCGCAAGTTGGGATATCCAAACTCATGCAAAACATTTTTTTCGTCAGAATCGGAACAATGTTTCTTCAGCAGACAACTTATTCTTCGTGAACTCCTAACTTTGTTTCTTGGCCATAAAACATTGTTTTACACGGACTGAAATGTGTTTGGCCTTCTTTGATATTGCACCTGAGTTCAACCAACAACAAAGGATATGAAAGTGCAGCCATGTGTTCAAGATTATACTATAAACTTAAGTTAGCGTTCACCTGGCATGTGTACGTTTGACACGAAATATTATGATTTCTCCTTTGATGACCAAGGATGTATAAATGGTTGTCATGTCCTCATCAGAGCATGATTGCAATGTTTTTAGTATGAATTCTTTTAATATCCATGATGCTAATGATATGCAAAGCTACAAGCTTGGGGATGATATGTTTGATGAATATGATATTTTTAGTCCCCCAAGTTTTGATGAGAAAATATATTATGATGATAGCATGCCTCCTATTTATGATGATTATATTGATGAAAGTGGGTTTGGAAGAGTGTCAACTTTAGGAAGTAATGATACCACTATTTTGGAGGGTGTTCAATCTTATTGTGATAATTATGAAAGTGTATTTGGAGAGGTCATGACTTTATTTACTAATGAATCCACTATTTTGGAAGAGGTTCCAATTGATTATGAGAACAAAGTTGCTATCTATGATGATTATTGTGATGACATGTATGCTATAAATAATAATGATAGCCATGAAACTTGTCATCTTGATTTTAATTTTCAATTGGATTATCACTCACATGATAGTTATTTAGTTGAGTTTCTCCCACTACTATTCATGAGAAGAAATTTGCTTATGTGGAGAGTAATAAAATTTCTATGCTTGTGGATCATGAAAAGAATGCTTTATGTTATGGTTATATTGTCGAATTCATTCATGATTCTACTGAAAATTATTATGAGGGAGGAATATATGCTTGTGGGAATTGCAATAATATCAAGTTTCCTCTCTATGTGTTGAAAATCTTGAAATTATGCTTGTTTTGCTTTCCAATGCTAGTTGATTCTTGTTCCCATAAGTTGTTTGCTCATCCCTATGAATAGGAAGTGTGTTAGACTTAAAAGTGCTAGTCATATTCTTCATGATGCTCTCTTTGTGTTTCAATTCTTATCTTTCACGTGAGCATCATTGAAATCATCATGCCTAGCTAAAAGGCATTAAAAGCGCTTGTTGGGAGATAACCCAATATTTACCCATACTGTTTTTGTGTGTTCACATGATTAAACTACTGTAGTAATCATGTTTTATAACTTTTTTTTCAATAAAGTGACAAGTAAAGCCTTTGGGATAGTGTGGATGATAGTTGACTTCATTCTGTGCAAAAACAGAAACTTTTGCTCTAAGGCCAGGAATTTTGAAAATTCACTGGAAAGTGACTTTGATTTGAATTGTTTACACAAGATTTATATACAAATTTCATATATTTTCCTAATTTTTCATAATTTTTGGAGTTACAGAGGTATGAAAGTTTCCAGATTACTACAGACTGTTCTGTTTTTGACAAATCCTGTTTTCTTTGTGTTGTTTGCTTATTTTGATGAATCTATGAGTGGTATTGGAGGGTATGAACCATGGAGAAGTTATAATACAGTAGATATAACACCAATACGAATTTAGAATGAGTTCACAATAGTACCTAAGTGGTGATTTATTTTCTTATACTAACGGAGCTCATAAGATCTTCTGTTGAGTTTTGTGTTGTGAAGTTTTCAAGTTTTGGGTAAAGTTTCCATGGACGGAATAAGGGGTGGAAAGAACCTAATCTTGGGTATTCCCAAGGCACCACAAGGTAATATTCAAGGAATACCCAAGCAACTAAGCTTGGGGATGCCCCGGATGGCGTCCCCTCTTTTGTCTTCGTTCATCGGTAACCTTACTTGAGGCTATATTTTTATTCACCACATGATATGTGTTTGTCTTGGAGCGTCATTTCCTTTTGTTTAGATTTTCTTGCTGCTATTCAGATACATGTTTTATATCTCTTAGTTCAATAAAAAAAGTCAAGTATAGCCTTTACCCTGCTTATTTTACAAGTCTATACGTTGTTGTTTTGAAATCAGAAAGTTTGCTATTATGTTTTGAATATTGGTGAATAGTCAGAACATGATAAAATCTTGGAATTTTGACACAATGATTAACAACAAATTTTCTACAGTGTGATAATTTTTCAGAATTTTTGGAGTTAGGGAAGTATGATTCCTCTTGCATTCTTTACAGATTGTCCTGTTTAGACAGATTGCTGTTATGTTTGCATTATTTGCATATGTTTGCTTGTTTAATGATTATATTTGAGGTTGGGAGTGTTAAATATGCAGAGTCATTTAGTAGGCAATATCAAATAATAATTTTAGTGATTTTCTACAGTAGAGAATGATAAGGTTATTGCATTGATTTATACTAACTTATCTTGTTGAGTTTTGCGTGGATGAAGTTTTTAAGATTTAGGGAAACCGTGATATAAAAGGAATTAAGGAGACATAAAAGCAAAGCTTGGGGATGCCCAAGGCATCCCTAATTAATATTTCAAGAAGTCTCAAGCATCTAAGCTTGGGGATGCCCCGGTTGGCATCCCACCTTTCTTCTTCAACAACTATCGGTCATTTTTGGTTGAGCCTAAGTTTTTGCTTCTTCACATGATATGTGTTGTTCTTGCAGTGTCATTTTATTTTGTTTTTCTTGATGTTTGAATAATATCCCCAATATCTGAAATTCTTAAATGTTAGAGAGTCTTCACATAGTTACATAATTATTCGACTACTCATTAATCTTCACTTATATCTTTCGGAGTAGTTTATCATTTGCTCTAGTGCTTCACTTATATCTTTTTAGTGGATGACGATGGTTTTATTTTGAAGAAATTGTTGAACTCCCATGCTTCACTTATATTATTTTGAGAGTCTTAAACAGCATGGTAATTTGCTTTGGTTATTAATTTAGTCCTAATATGATAGGCATCCAAGAGGGATATAATAAAAACTTTCATATAAAGTGCATTGAATACTATGAGAAGTTTGATTCTTTATGATTGTTTTGAGATATGAAGATGATGATATTAGAGTCATGCTAGTGTAGTAATTGAGAATTTGAGAAATACTTGTGTTGAGGTTTGTGATTCCCGTAGCATGCACGTATGGTGAACCGTTATGTAACGAAGTTGGAGCATGAGGTATTTATTGATTGCCATCCTTTGTGTGGAGGTCGGGATCGCGCGATGGTTAACTCCTACCAACCCTTCCCCTAGGAGCATGCGCGTAGTGCTTGGTTTCGATGACTAATAGATTTTTGCAATAAGTATGTGAGTTCTTTATGACTAATGTTGAGTCCATGGATTATACATACTCTCACCCTTCCACCATTGGTAGCCTCTCTAGTACCGCGCAACTTTCGCCGTACCATACACCCACCATATACCTTCCTCAAAACAGCCACCATACCTACCTATTATGGCATTTCCATAGCCATTCCGAGATATATTGCCATGCAACTTTCCACCGTTTGTTTATTATGACACGCTTCATCATTGTCATATTGCTTTGCATGATCATGTAGTTGACATCGTATTTGTGGCAAAGCCACCATTCATAATTCTTTCATACATGTCACTCTTGATTCATTGCACATCCTGGTACACCACCGGAGGCATTCACATAGTCATATTTTGTTCTAAGCATTGAGTAGTAATTTTTCCAGTTGTAAGTAAATAAAAGTGTGATGATCTTCATTATTAGAGCATTGTCCCATGTGAGGAAAGGATGATGGAGGATATGATTCCCCCATAAGTCGGGATGAGACTCCGGACAAAAAAAAGAGACCAAAGAAGGAAAGAAAAAAAAAGAGAAAAAAGAAAAAAATAAAAAAAAGAAAAAAGAAAAAAATGAGAAAAAGAGAGAAGGGGCAATGTTACTATCCTTTTTCCACACCTGTGCTTCAAAGTAGCACCATGATCTTCATGATAGAGAGTCTCCTATTTTGTCACTTTTATATACTAGTGGGAATTTTTCATTATAGAACTTGGCTTGTATATTCCAATGATGGGCTTCCTCAAATTGCCCTAGGTCTTTGTGAGCAAGCGAGTTGGATGCACACCCACTTACTTTCTTTTTGAGCTTTCATACACTTATAGCTCTAGTGCATCTATTGCATGGCAATCCCTACTCACTCACATTAATATCTATTGATGGGCATCTCCATAGCCCATTGATACGCCTAGTTGATGTGAGACTATCTCCCTCTTTTTGTCTTCTCCACAACCACCATATTCTATTCCACCTAGAGTGCTATGCCCATGGCTCACGCTGATGTATTGCATAAAAGTTGAAAAGGTTTGAGAACATAAAAAGTATGAAACAATTGCTTGGCTTGTCATAGGGGTTGTGCATGATTTGAATATTTTGTGTGCTGAATATGGAGCATAGCCAGACGATATGATTTTGTAGGGATAGCTTGCTTTGGTCATGTTATTTTGAGAAGACATGATTGCTTTATTAGTATGCTTGAAGTATTATTGTTTTTATGTCAATATTAAACTTTTGTTTTGAATCTTATGGATCTGAATATTCTTGCCACAATAGAGAAGATTACATTGATAAATATGTTAGTTAGCTTTCCACATCAAAAATTCTGTTTTTATCACTTACCTACTCGAGGACGAGCAGGAATTAAGTTTGGGGATGCTTGATACGTCTCCAACGTATCTATAATTTTTTTTATTATTGCATGCTATTATATTATCTATCTTGAATGTTTTATATGCTATTTTATATGATTTTTGGGACTAATCTATTAACCTAGAGCCTAGTGCCAGTTCTGTTTTTTCCTTATTTTTGAGTTTTGCAGAAAAGGAATATCAAACGAAGTCCAATTGACCTGAAAATTTACAGAGATTATTTTTGGACCATAAGAAGCCCACGGAGCATCGGAGATGGACCAGAAGAGTCCCGAGTCAACCACGAGGGTGGAGGGCACGCCCTACCCCCCTGGGCACGCTCCCTACCTCGTGGCTGACTCGGGGACCCCCCTGACTTGTTCCCGACGCCAACACCTCTTATATATCCCCAAACTTCCAGAATAGAACCTAGATCCAGAGTTCCGCCACCTCAAGCCTCTATAGCCACGAAAAACCAATCAAGACCCTGTTCTGGCACCCTGCCGGAGGGGGGATCCATCACCGGTGGCCATCTTCATCATCCCGGCGCTCTCCATGACGAGGAAGGAGTAGTTCATCCTCGGGGCTAAGGGTATGTACCAGTAGCTATGTGTTTGATCTCTCTCTCTCTCGTGTTCTTGATTTGGCATGATCTTGATGTACCGCGAGCTTTGCTATTATAGTTGGATCTTATGATGTTTCTCCCCCTCTACCTTCTTGTAATGGATTGAGTTTTCCCTTTGAAATTATCTTATCGGATTGAGTCTTTAAGGATTTGAGAACACTTGATGTGTGTCTTGCATGTGCTTATCCGTGGAGAGAATGGGATATTCACGTGATCCACTTGATGTATGTTTTGGTGATCAACTTGCGGGTTTTGTGACCCTGTGAACTTATGCATAGGGGTTGGCACACATTTTCGTCTTGACTCTCCGGTAGGCACTCTATGAAGTTCTTTGTGTTGGTTTGAATAGATGAATCTGAGAGATGCATATCGTCTAATTGAACCCGCGGATACTTTTGGTGACATTGGAGTATCTAGGTGACATTAGGATTTTGTTGATGTGTGTCTTAAGGTGTTATTATACTGTGAACTCTAGGGTTGTTTGTGACACTTATAGGAACATCCCAATGGATTGATCGGGAAGACTAACTTTGAGGTGGTTTCGTACCCTACAATAATCTCTTCGTTTGTTCTCCGCTATTAGTGACTTTGGAGTGACTCTTTGTTGCATGTTGAGGGATTGTTATATGATCTAATTATGTTATCATTGTTGAGAGAACTTGCACTAGTGAAAGTATGAACCCTAGGCCTTGTTTTGAAGCATTGCAATACCGTTTTCGCTCACTTTTGTTACTTGTTACCTTGCTGTTTTTATAATTTCAGATTACAAAAACCTATATCTACTATCCACGTTGCACTTGTATCACCATCTCTTCACCGAACTAGTGCACCTATACAATTTACCATTGTATTGGGTGTGTTGGGGACACAAGAGACTCTTTGTTATTTGGTTGCGGGGTTGTTTGAGAGAGACCATCTTCATCCTACGCCTCCCACAGATTGATAAACCTTAGGTCATCCACTTGAGGAAAATTTGCTACTGTCCTACAAACCTCTACACTTGGAGGCCCAACAACGTCTACAAGAAGAAGGTTGTGTAGTAGACATCAGAACGCTATGATAATTGCTATGATCCTGTTGATTCGTTTGAAATATCCTCTTTGATGAACTTGATGCTTGATATGCTTGTGGCCATGATGCCAATATGAATTACGCTTATGGAGATGAACTTGCTATAGTTCATTATGTTAAATATGAGATAGTTGCTATTGCACCCACACATGATAGTCCAATTATCTTTTTGAATTCTCGCAACTACACTATATCGGAGAAGCTTGCACTTATTAAAGATTACATCAATGGGTTCCCTTTACCTGTTGCACATGATGATTTTGATGAATATAATATCATGTGCTTGCTGCTGCTACTTGCAATTATTATGAGAGAGGAACTACATCTCCACCTATTTATGTTTCCAACACTATAGAATTGCAAGAAACTGCTTATACTATGCATTGGCCTTTACTTGATGTGCATGAATTGTTCTTGTATGACATGCCGATGCATATGAAGAGAGTTAGACTTCGTCAATTCATGATATATGTTGCTTTGTGCTCACGACTAAATGCCAACTCATTGCTAAATAAAATTGCCTTTGATATACCTTGGGATCCGGGTGGATTCATTACTTGAGCACTTTATGCCTAGCTTAATGGCTTTAAAGAAAGCGCTTCCAAGGAGACAACCCGGAAGTTTTAGAGAGTCATTTATTTCTGTTGAGGGATTTTATGAAGTTTAAAAACAAAAAAAATATAGAGGGGAACTTAAAAGTTTTTCAAAAAGAGAAGTGATTGAAAGGTGATGCATTGAGGAAATGAGGGTCGACCTTGAAAACTTGTGTTCATGCTCATGGAAACAATGTAGAATTTTTCATGAAGATTCTCACAAAAAAAATTTATCCCCTTGTACAATTCCATTGTATTACAAAAATAATGTGCCAAGGTTTGCCTTTAGGATGATTGGATTGCTTGTTAGTTTGTGCGGTGCAAAACAGAAACTTTGGTTGTAGTGCTCGATTTTACATTTTTTACTGGAACGTCAAACGGTTCTGAAACTTTTTGTCCTAATTTTTTAGAATTTTTAGAGTTACAGAAGTATGGTGGATGTTCAAATCTATACAGATTGTCCTGTTTTCACAGATTGCTATTATAGCTTCATTATTTGCGTATGTTTGAATTCTTGTTGAAGCCTCCTTGACTTGGGGCCATAGAATTGTGATAGCATACAATGGGTAATTTTTGTTTACAATTATACAATAATGTTACAACAGTACATGATGGGATTTCATTGCCATATTCACTAACCTCGCCACTAAAAGTTCGGTTAAGTTTTGTGTGGATGAAGTGTTCGAAGATCGAGGAGGTCTCGATGTGAGGAGAAGGAGGAGAGGCAAGAGCTTGATACGTCTCCAACGTATCTATAATTTTTTATTGTTCCATGCTATTATATTATCTGTTTTGGATGTTTAATGGGCTTTACTATACACTTTTATATTATTTTTGGGATTAACCTATTAACCGGAGGTCCAGCCCAAATTGTTGTTTTCTTGCCTATTTCAGTGTTTCGAAGAAAAGGAATATAAAACGGAGTCCAAATGGAATGAAACCTTCGGGAGAGTTATTTTTGGAACGGAAGCAATCCAGGAGACTTGGAGTAGACGTCACGGAAGCTTCGAGGTGGCCATGAGGGTCAGGGGCACGCCCTACCCCCCTAGGCGCGCCCCCACCCTCGTGGGCCCCTCGTGGCTCCCCTAACCGACTTCTTTCACCTATATATATCCACATACCCAGAAACATCCGAGAGCACAATAGATCGGGAGTTCCGCCGTCGCAAGTCTCTGTAGCCACCAAAAACCTCTCGGGAGCCCGTTCCGGCACCATGCCGGAGGGGGAATCCATCACCGGTGGCCATCTTCATCATCCCGGCGCTCTCCATGACGAGGAGGGAGTAGTTCACCCTCGGGGTTGAGGGTATGTACCAGTAGCTATGTGTTTGATGTCTCTCTCTCTCTCTCTCTCTCTCTCGTGTTCTTGAGGTGATACGATCTTGATGTATCGCGAGCTTTGCTATTATAGTTGGATCTTATGATGTTTCTTCCCCTCTACTCTCTTGTGATAAATTGAGTTTTCCCTTTGAAGTTGTCTTGTCGGATTGAGTCTTTAAGGATTTGAGAACACTTGATGTATGTCTTGTCGTGCTTATCTGTGGTGACAATGGGATATTCACGTGATCTACTTGATGTATGTTTTGGTGATCAACTTGCGGGTTCAATGAACTTATGCATAGGGGTTGGCACACGTTTTTGTCTTGACTCTCCAGTAGAAACTTTGGGGCACTCTTTGAAGTACTTTGTGTTGGTTGGATAGATGAATCTGAGATTGTGTGATGCATATCGTATAATCATGCCCATGGATACTTGAGGTGACATTGGAGTATCTAGGTGACATTAGGGTTTTGGTTGATTTGTGTCTTAAGGTAGTGGCGGAGCTAGCATTTGACACCAGGGTGGTCCGTCCTAAAAATTTTTTGATAAGAAATATGATATGTGAACATTCTAACTAATTATTAATATCATAAAGCAATATGGTCTTATGAACACACTAAAATTCTCAATTGAATCTTAATTTTGCATGAAGAAGCCTACATAATAAATACTACCTAGACCATAGTACATACCTTGACAAGTTCAAAAAGACTATGTTTCTGGCCTACGCTTTTGCATTGCCATGAAGGCATCAATTATATCATCTTCATTCACCTGGGAGAAAGTGTCCCTCTCAATGTATGTGACTAGGCAATCATCCAAAAGACTATCACCCATCTTATTTCTCAACTTGCTCTTGACTAAACTCATGGCAGAAAATGCTCTTCCGTTTGCTCTATGGTCACATTCGACATAGACCTTGTTGGTTCATGAGTTTGCTCTTCAATCACAACAGGCATACACAAAAGTTCTCCGGTTTGCTCTTTGGCCACATCCGACATATTACATGCCTTCTTCTTCTTCCCTATCTTAATAGCTTCTCTCTGGAAAAGAGAAACAATGTGTTTGGCCCTCTTCATTCTTCAATAATTCTGTAACAAACATTACCTTCTATCAATACACAATACACAAGTAAACTGAGGCATTATGTGCAAAATGAAAGTAATTGAGGCAAAATTCAAGCCTTTGTGGCTTCATTCAAGCAAGCTATAATTTCACATCATTTCTGAATATAGACTGATTCAAACAAAGTACTTGTGCAAAATTATGGATGTGTTCATCAGTTCATGTACATGAAATTGTGGGGGAAGCAAACCCTAAGTCTGAAATTGAGTCATCTGGGTACCTTAAATCGGTCAGGGGTTTGCCGTCGTGGTGGGGCTTTGAAGAGGGACAGTCGGGCCGGTGGGGCGTCAAAAAGGGGAGGCGGGAGGCCAGGACCGCAATCCGTAGGGGAGCAGCCGCGCGCGGGGCAGGGGCGCGGGTGGACCGGGCGGCCGGGCGGGAAGCCGGGAAGAGGGGAGGCGGGAGCCTCCTGGATGGATGAACTCCGAGCTCTGGCTAGCGACCGGCGAAGCCGCGAGGAATAGAGACACCGCGACGGCTGGCGGGTTGGGTGTCGGTCGGGGTTGGGCAGAGCCGCAGAGGAGTCGCTGTGCGAGGAGGGCGACCGGGCGAGACGAGGGTTCTGCTTGGACTGTGATGCTTCGTCCCTGGATAAGTTACTAGGCCTTTTGTTTTTTCCCTCTGGCCCAATTATAGATATAGGTATATAATAGGCACATTCAAAATCCCAGGGTGGGCCGCGGCCCACCCTGGCCACCCTGTACATCCGCCACTGTCTTAAGGTGTTATTCTAGTATGAACTCTATGATAGATCGAATGGAAAGAATAGCTTCGTGTTATTTTACTACAGACTCTTGAATAGATCGATCAGAAAGGATAACTTTGAGGTGGTTTCGTACCCTACCATAATCTCTTTGTTTGTTCTTCGCTATTAGTGACTTTGGAGTGACTCTTTGTTGCATGTTGAGGGATAGTTATATGATCCAATTATGTTATTATTGTTGAGAGAACTTGCACTAGTGAAAGTATGAACCATAGGCCTTGTTTCCTAGCATTGCAATACCGTTTGTGCTCACTTTTATCATTAGTTACCTTGCTGTTTTTATAATTCAGATTACAAAAACCTTTATCTACCATCCATATTGCACTTGTATCACCATCTCTTCGCCGAACTAGTGCACCTATACAATTTGCCATTGTATTGGGTGTGTTGGGGACACAAGACACTCTTTATTATTTGGTTGTAGGGTTGTTTGAGAGAGACCATCTTCATCCTACGCCTCCCACGGATTGATAAATCTTAGGTCATCCACTTGAGGGAAATTTGCTACTGTCCTACAAACCTCCGCACTTGGAGGCCCAACAACATCTACAAGAAGAAGGCTGCGTAGTAGACATCAGAGCTCAAGCTTGGGGATGCCCAAGGCACCCCAAGTAAATATTCAAGGAGACTCGAGCATCTAAGCTTGGGGATGCCCCGGAAGGCATCCCATCTTTCTTCAACAAGTATCGGTATGTTTTCAGATTCGTTTCGTTCACGTGATATGTGTAAATCTTGGTGCGTCTTTTGTGTTTATTTTTCACTTCTCTTTTATGCACCATTCTGGTATGAGATAGTCCATGGTTGATTTATAGAATGCTCATTGCATGTCATTTAGATCTTTTGAGTATGGCTTTATAGAATGCTTCATGTGCTTCACTTATATCATTTGAAGTTTGGATTGCCTGTGTCTTTTCACATAGAAAACCGATGTTCGTAGAATGCTCTTTTGCTTCACTTATATTTGTTAGAGCATGGTCTTTTGTAGAAAGAATTAAACTCTCGTGCTTCACTTATATCTATTTAGAGAGTCAATAGGAATTGGTCAATTGCATGGTTAGTCATGAAATCCTACATAAAACTTATGGATCACTGAATATGATATGTTTGATTCCTTGCAATAGTTTTGCGATATATAGATGAAATATGTGGGAGGTACTAGTAAATGGTTGTGGTTAGTAAGAATATTGGTGTTAAGGTTTGTGATTCCCGAAGCATGCACGTATAGTCTCTCGTTAAGCTATGAAGTTGGAGCATGATGTATTATTGATTGTCTTCCTTATGAGTGGCGGTCGGGGATGAGCGATGGTCTTTTCCTACCAATCTATCCCCCTAGGGGCATGCGTAGTAGTACTTTGCTTCGAGGGCTAATAAACTTTTGCAATAAGTATATGAGTTCTTTATGACTAATGTGAGTCCATGTATTATAAACACTCCTACGTTTCCACAATTTGCTAGCCTCTACGGTACCGTGCATTGCCCTTTCTCACATCGAGAGTCGGTGCAAACTTTGCTGGTGCATCAAAATCCCATGATATGATACGCTCTATCACACATAAGCCTTATTATATCTTCCTCAAAACAGCCACCATACCTACTTATTATGGCTTTTCCATGACCATTCCGAGATATATTGCCAGGCAACTTCCACCGCTTCCATTTGATGACTTGAGCATTCATTGTCATATTGCTTTGCATGATCATATAGCTGACATAGCAGTTGTGGCTCAACCACCGTTCATCATTTTTCATACATGTTACGCTAGATCATTGAACATCCTGGTACATTGCCAGAGGCATTCATATAGAGTCATACTTTGTCATAGGTATCGAGTTGTAATTTTTATTTCTTTTGAGATATAAGTAAATAGAAGTGTGATGATCATCATTATTCATTTTTAGAGCAGTGCCCCAGTGAGGAAAGGATGATGGAGACTATGATTCCCCCACAAGTCGAGATGAGACTCCGGACAATGATAGAGAGAGAGAGAAAAGAAAAAGAAAAAAAAGAAGAAAGAAGAAAAAAAGGAAAAGAAAGAATAAACAAAGAGAGAAGGGGCATTGTTAGTATCCTTTGCCACACTTGTGCTTCAAAGTAGCACCATGTTTTTCATATGGAGAGTCTCCTATGTTGTCACTTTCATATACTAGTGGGAATTTTTCATTATAGGATTAGATGCACACCCACTTAGTTTTCATATTGAGCATTCATGCACTTATAGCTCTTAGTGCATTCGTTGCATGGCAATCCCTACTCCTCGCATTGATATCAATTGATGGGCATCTCCATAGCCCGTTGGTTAGCCGCGTCGATGTGAGACTTTCTTACTCTTTTTGTCTTCTCTATATTTACCCCTATCATCATACTCTATTCCACCCATAGTGCTATATCCAGGGCTTGCGCTCATGTATTGCGTGAGGGTTGAAAAAGCTGAAGTGTATTAAAAAGTATGAACCAATTGCTCAGCTTGTCATCGGGGTGCCGGAACGGGGTCTAGATTGGTTTTCGGTGGCTACAGAGCCTTGCGGCAGAAGAACTTCTGATCTAGGGTAACCCCAAGGGTTTCTAGAATTTTTGGGAATTTATAGGGTAAAGAGGGGGTGCAGGAGGCCACCGAGGTGGGCACAACCCACCTGGGCGCACCTGGCCCCCCGGGCATGCCCTGGTGGGTTGTGCCCCACTCGGGGCACTCCCAGGCGCTGCTCTGGCCCATTGGTGGTCTTTTGGTCCATAAAAATCCACAAAAAGTTTCGCGGTGTTTGGACTCCGTTTGATATTGATTTCCTGCGATGTAAAAAACAAGCAAAAAACAGCAACTAGCACTGGGCACTGGGTCAATAGGTTAGTCCCAAAAAATGATATAAAGTTGTTATAAAATGTTTGTAAAACATCCAATAATGATAATAAAACAACATGAATACTTCATAAATTATAGATACGTCGGAGACGTATCAGCAAGCTCCAGCGATCCATCTATGGACTAGTGCAAGCATCTCAGAGTTGGAATATACGCTTTGATGAGGTGATCAAAGCATATGGTTTTATACAGACTTTTGGAGAAGCCTATATTTACAAGAAAGTGAGTGGGAGCTTTGTATGTGGATGACATATTGTTCATTGGAAATGATGTAGAATTTCTGGATAGCATAAAAGGATACTTGAATAAAAGTTTTTCAATGAAAGACCTCAGTGGAGCTGCTTATATATTGGGTATCAAGATCTATAGAGATAGATCAAGACTCTTAATAGGACTTTCACAAAGCACATACCTTGATAAAGTTTTGAAGAAGTTCAAAATGGATCAGTCAAAGAAAGGGTTCTTGCATGTGTTACAAGGTGTAAAGTTGAGTCAGACTCAATGTCCGACCACTACAGAAGATAGAGAGAAAATGAAAGTCATTCCCTATGCCTCAGCCATAGGTTCTATCTTGTATGCTATGTTGTGTACCAGACCTGATGTGTGCCTTGCCATAAGTTTAGCAGGGAGGTACCAAAGTAATCCAGGAGTGGATCACTGGACAGTGGTCAAGAACATCCTAAAGTACCTGAAAAGGACTAAGGGTATGTTTCTCATTTATGGAGGTGACAAAGATCTTGTCATAAATGGTTTGCGCTTTGACACTGATCCAGATGACTCTAATTAACAAACCGGATACGTATTTATATTGAATGGTGGAGCTGTCAGTTGGTGCAGCTCCAAGCAAAGCATCATGCCGAGATCTACATGTGAAGTGGAGTACATAGTTGCTTCGGAAGCAGCAAATGAAGGAGTCTAGATGAAGGAGTTCATACCCGATCTAGGTGTAATACGTAGTGCATCTGGTCCAATGAAAATCTTTTGTGACAATACTAGAGCAATTGCCTTGGCGAAGGAATCCAGATTTCACAAAAGAACCAAGCACATCAAGAGACACTTCAACTCCATCAGTGATCAAGTCAAGGATGGAGACATAGAGATTTGCAAAATATATATGGATTTGAATGTGGCATACCCATTGACTAAGCCTCTTCCACGAGCAAAACATGATCAGCAACAAGACTCCATGGGTGTTAGAATCATTACAATGTAATCTAGATTATTGACTCTAGTGCAAGTGGGAGGCTGAAGGAAATATGCCCTAGAGGCAATAATAATGTTCTTATTTTATATTTCCTTTTATGATAAATGTTTATTGTTCATGCTGGAATTGTATTAACCAGAAACTTGACGCATGTGTGGATACATAGACAAAACACCGTGTCCCTAGTAAGCGTCTACTAGACTAGCCCGTTAATCAAAGATGGTTAAGTTTCCTAACCATAGACATGTGTTGTCATTTGATGAACGGGATCACATCATTAGGAGAATGATGTGATGGACATGACCCATCCGTTATCTTAGCATATTGATAGTTCAGTTTTATTGCTATTGCTTTCTTCATGTCATATACATATTCCTTTGACTATGAGATTATGCAACTCTCGAATACCGGAGGAATACCTCGTGTGCTATCAAACGTCACAATGTAACTGGGTGATTATAAAGATGCTCCACAGGTATCTCTGAAGGTGTTTGTTGGGTTGGCATAGATCGAGATTAGGATTTGTCACTCTGAGTATCAGAGAGGTATCTTTGGGCCCTCTTGGTAATACATATCATAAGAAGCCTTGCAAGCAAAGTGACTAATGAATTAGTTGTAGGATGATGTATTACGAAATGAGTAAAGAGACTTGCTGGTAACGAGATTGAACTAGGTATGAAGATACCGACGATCGAATCTCGGGCAAGTAACATACCGATGACAAAGGGAATAACATATGTTGTCATTACGGTTCGACCAATAAAGATCTTCGCAGAATATGTAGGAGCCAATATGAGCAACCAGGTTCTGCTATTGGTTATTGACCGGAGAGGTGTCTCGGTCATGTCTACATAGTTCTCGAACCCGTAAGGTCCGCACGCTTAACGGTCGATGACGATTTAGTATTATATGAGTTATGTGATTTGGTGACCGAATGTTGTTTGGAGTCCCGAATGGTATCACAGACATGAAGAGGAGTATCGAAATGGTCGAGAGGTAAAGATTAATATATAGGATGTTAGTATTCGGACACCGGAAGTGTTCCGGATAGTGTCGGGTATTTATCGGAGTACCGGGGGGGTTACCGGAACCCCTGAGGGAAAAAATGGGCCTTATGGGCCATAAGAGGGGAGCACACCAGCCCACAAGGGGTGGCGCGCCCCCCCTTTAGGTAGGAGGCCGAATTGGAGAAGGAAGAGGGGGTTCGCCCCCCCCCTTTCCTTCCTTCCTTCCCTCTTCCCTTTTCCTCTCCGGTGAAATAAGGAAGGGGGGGGGGCGAATTGGGATAGGACCCCAAGTAGGATTCCTCCTACTTGGGGCGCCCCATGGCTGCTTCCCTCCCCCTCCCACCTATATATACGTGGGGAGGGGGCGCCTAGAACACACACCAACAATTGTTAGCCGTGTTCGGGCCCCCCTCCATAGTTTACGCCTCCGGTCATATCTTCGTAGTGCTTAGGCGAAGCCCTGCACGGATCACTTCACCATACCATCACCACGGCATCGTGCTGATGGAACTCATCTTCTTCCTTGACACCTTTGCTGGATCAAGAGGATGAGGGACGTCATCAAGCTTAACATGTGCAGAACTCGGAGGTGTCGTGCGTTCGGTGCTTGATCGGTCGGATCTAGAAGAAGTTCGACTACATCAACCGCGTTGTCAAACGCTTCTGCTTTCGGTCTATGAGGGTGCGTGGACACACTCTCCCCCTATCGTTGCTATGCATCTCCTAGATAGATCTTGCGTGAGCGTGGGAAAATTTTGAAATTGCATGCTACGTTCCCCAACACTACTCACTAAGAAATAAACTCCATGACCTCATGGTCAACCCAACAAACATACATAACACGCAACAACCACGAACCCTGGCACTTCTATGTCGCAAAGAAACCCTCAACAAAACCAACATTGAATACATTAGACGCCAAGAAAACCACGGAGACGAGCCAGTCGGAGATGGAGGACGGAGAGACTCAGTATCCTCCATTAAGCAGCCGCAGACGCCTTATCAATGGCGTCACTCTTCTTGCCTATGCTCCTGAGAGCCTTCTTCACCTTCTTTATTTTGCCTGCAGAAACCTCATCCACTAGGAGGCAAGCAATCACATTGCGAGGCCCAGGACAAGTTGCCTCCAAGGAGGCGAGCAAACGGTCAAGCTTTTTCACGAAGACCACCTCATCAATACATGTCAACATAGCGTCACGGTCAAAGAGGGGCGACCGAATGAGCTTTAGCACCTCAGAATTAGCTGCCAAAGCACCTATCTCATCAACCTCGACACCCACAGACGCCACCTGGGCAACAACCCTAGGTGAGAGAGCAATAGCAACATCCAAACCTGCACGGTCCATAAAGGTGAGCACCTGACTGGGCTCCAACGACAACGGTGAGGTCGCAGTCGGCATCGCTAAGTCCCCTACAAGCGACCCCATCTCCTTAGGAAGCACCATCGAAATAGGCGAAGTGGGCTCCCCACAAAGCTTCTGCAGCTCATGCATAATCTGCAGCACCGGAGCCACGACCTCGACAATGGCTTCACTCCCAAAAGCAATCGGCACGACAGGCAACAACAACCAACAAGATGTAGCACGAGGGGAGAGATCTCCATACATGTCTGCTTCCCCCGTCGATAGAACCAAGCAGGATCTAAGGCGAGAAGGACAAATCAGGGGCAACCCCAATCTGAAGCTCAGGCAATGAAAACACATCCGACACCACCTCAAGTTTGGCAAGAGCGGCCTCCGCTCTCACCAAAACACTCCCAACTCGTGCAAGACAGTCACAAAGCTCAGTGCGAAGCAGTTCGATCTCCTCCGCCAACCCGACTTACCGAGCCGATACAAACTAGAACTACATGTCTGTCATGGAGACATCACGGGTGGATGGAGGCGGTGGAGCACGACATTGGGGTGGTGAAGCTTGGTGGACAGGCTTCTTAGCACCGCAGAAGCGGGTGATGTGGCTAGATCAAAGGCAGTTCATGCATCGGATTGGATCCCTATAGGAGTGTGCATAGTGACCTCGACAGAGGCATCATAAACACCTGTCTCTCAGCCACGCCAGCGGAGGACACCACATATTGATAGCAGGGCAATCGAAAGGAACAGAAGTCGAGCGACGCCCCCTCGAGACAAGCTGCCATCCCCCCAACGCATTCCCACTTGGAGCTTGACACACAGGAGCTTCCGGCGACGCCTCATGGTCGAAACATCCTCTCCAATCTCCCCAACCTGGACGTACCGGAGGTGCCTACATGACGTGCCCGTCGACCACAACAACATCGTGGGAAGCTAAAGCAGTGGGCACGCCGTTGTCCTCGTCTGAAGCAGGGCCATCAGAGGCAGCTCCCTGAAGGCTGTTCTCCGGTAGCAACGACGACTGGCATGGTAGGTGTCGGAGTTGCCAGGACCAGATCAGAGTTGGCCGGCATCTCAGCCATGGAGGGAAGCTTGCGTGAGGCAAAGTGTCCCCACACTACCGGGTTGGCCTTGCGGGAGGCGAGGTAGGCCGCAGTGATGTCTTTCACAGAAGGTGACGACAAATGGGCTGGGGCAGCGCCGGCAGAAGGAGCCAGAGAGGCTGGCGTCATCGGAGCAAGAGCACTGATAGGAGTAGCCAAAGAGGCTGAGGCGACCTCCACCGTCCGAGCGGGGTCGCTGGCAGGAGGAGCCGAAAGAGGCCGGGGGGGCGCTAACATCGTAGCGGGGAGGACACCGGCCAGAGGGGCCATGGTGACCACGGACGTTGGAGCGTGGGGAGCCATGATGGCTTGACAAACGGGGAGGGGAGCTGGCGGAGAAGAGAGAGCACACGGCGGGGATTCCGGATCTGGTCTCGCTGGACGCGGAGCAGCTAGAGCTAGGAGATCAGGCTAGCGGCGGCCGCACGGCCACGCGCACAAGTGCTTTGACCATAGCCATAATTGTCTTTTCTTGTCACCGCTCCCCTCCAGGTGCCATTTCTGATCTCTCGGGAGGACGGTACCGTTCTTGGTTCTGATGGGTACTCCCATGGCGATTGGAGATGCCATCCTCACTCCATCAATGTGAGGTGCTTCATGTCAACATTCCTTTGTCCTTGTTTCTTCTACCAACAGAGATTCTGAAATTTCTATTCACCTCGATAATGCATTATTGCTGACCCTCCTCTTTATTTTTGTGTATGTTCAATTATTTATGCAATGGACTTAGATTTTATTAACCATTCTCGAATCTGTTTACCTTGTCGGTCTCATAGCACACGATCTGTATAGCTAACTCGACTGCGATCTTCAACATTATTGCACACAGTTGGTTTCTTCAACCGTGTGCCCTGTAGAGCGCCGAATTAATTATCGCACTCAAGTGTCCATCATCATCCTTCTGTGTAACTTTGACCTCATCACCCACGGGTAAACTTATGATCGAAGTCATTCCACACACTTTATTTTCACAAAGCTTTTAGCCAATAAACGCCCATGATTTTCCCTCTTCTAGCCGACGCGTGGCCAAACTAGCCGGGTGGGAAGCTTGCGCGGTAAATTGCATGGTAGCGCGGGAACAGGCTCATCGATGATACATTTGGCGCTTCTTCGAGCCCATGCGTGGTCAAACGAAATGCGTGCGGTGCGATATTGTCAAACATGCACATGAATCCTCCGCTATGAACGCGGTGAAAAGACGTGACGATTACAGACCAGCCGGCCCCCATTTATTACAATGACCATTTAACCCTTGTGTCTCTTCAACCTTTCGATAGCGCCATTGCAAGAAGCACACCCACCACGACAAATTCTTAGAGGGTATCCTGCGCGGCTCTAATGGCGCTCCGAGCGGTTGCCGACAACGAGTAGCAGTTCACCATGCATGCCGTGGTGGACACCCACAGAAGGTTCACAGAGCTCTCGGTGGTGTACACCAACAACCCGGTCTGGGTGGAGCACTCCATCCACATCAACGAGCTGTTGCTTGCTGACGAGAAGTACAAGGTGGTCGGGTTCGACCTACACCCGCGCTCGTGCCAGGTCTCATCCCAAGGTCATCGTCACCTAGATGTGCGTGCGTGATCACGTCCTCATCTACCACTATCGCATGGCCACAAGGCCTTGCGAGCGTTTCGCTAGGTTTGTCAACAGCCCCCATTACATGTTCGCTATGGTGGACATCACCAACAATGTAAAGGTGCTCAAGAATTCGGGAATCGCCTGCCAGAATCTTGTCGACATCCAGGGCCAATACAAGATCTAGGGCAGCAACGAGCATGAGAAGGACTCACTGGTTCACCTCGCCGAGGCCATCATCAATCCCTACTACAAATACATGAAGGATTCCTGCAATAAGGACAAGCGTGCCTGGCACTCGACCTGGATGGAGAAACTCGACAAAGCTCACGTCGTGTACGCGACCAAGAAGGCGTACACAAGCTACAAGATGTACAGGCGAATCGTTGACATGAGAAAGTGCCTCCTTCCCCAATAGAGCCAGGGATTCAGCCGAAAGCAGAGCAATGGCAAGCGTCATCGCAACAAGAAGTAGATGATTATATGCTCGTTTCTCCTAGTTTAGTATGCATGTAATTGCTTACTTTGGTGTGTGGAAATGTTTATGCGTGTAGTCACTTGTGTAATTGTATGCTTAATTTGGTTTTGCAATGTTGTCTTTTTAAGTATATATGTTGATGCTCTGTAGACAGAGCATAGATATTGTGCGAACAGAGCAAATCACATTGCACACGGACTAAACAATGGAACCCGTCGGTGATGATTTCATCAATCACTGACAATTGTATACCAGCAATCATTTTTGTCAACTAGCACTGTTTTTGTTTCCTCTTAAGCAAATAGAAGGAGGGGAATCAGATGAATCACTTGATTTTTCCCCAATCATCAAAAACCCTAACCCTAGAATTTTTCCCCATTTTGAAACTCCCAAAAACAGAGCCCAGTTTGAAATAGAATAGAAAGGAATGGAATTGGGGCTCACCTAGATGACGTCGGCCTTACGGGTCCGCACGACCGCTGCCGTTTGTTCTCTCGATGGTCGGAACGCCGCCATCCTTAGGACATCGTGCAGAATGAAGGAGCAGCAACCGTCGATGCTACGCTCTAATGGATGCGTGCGTGCCGTGGGTGGTGCGTCTCGCACGTGGCCATCCCCGCCAAAAGATTGCGCCGGCGAATGTCTTGCTCACGACACCCGTAGCCACGATCGCCGGAAGAGCGCTTCGAACTCGGTCCGCGGCACGCTGCTCCGTCGACAAAAAATGTCGGATGAACGAGGCTGCATGCAATCGTGTGGAGCGAGGCAAATCAATTATGTTTCCTTAATCGACGCAGCACCAGTGCACGGCCGATTTAAGCGGACTTACATTCCTATCGATGAATGCAGTTAGCAGATACGCGCGTTTAATTGCTTTCCGCAACTGACTCCAATTAAATACTTGCGATAAGAGCTGTTGGGACGGTGAGGTTGCTAGTGGTCTGCGTCGCCTCTGAGCCCGGTGGAGGCCGTCCTCACCGCCGGAAGGAGCAAGATGAGGTCGCCTTGGGCGCAACAGTGCGCCGAGGAGCAACACGCGGCGACTGGATCTGGCGTCGTCCAACTCTGGCGGAGGAGGGCCTCAACCGGAGCAGGGAGTGGACCCGCGCCAAATTTCAAAATAGTAAAACTGAGCCACATACATCTTTCCACAATGATTTGATGTCTATAGTCGTCAGATTAGGATTTTCGATGTCCCAGATACCGTGAGCATCCCCACACTGCCTAGCCTCCCATCTTTTACAATCAATCCCAATGTAATCGGGCAGCTACTCCTCAAACCAACCTAGGCCGAGACTCCTTGGGCCACAAGGGCACGAAGGGGTGACTCTTTTATCGGGCTATTTCCATTTGTAGCTATCGCAGAGTGATTAAAAAAATGTGGGATGAACGAGGCTGCATGCAATCGTGTGGAGCGAGGCAAATCAATTATGTTCGCTTAATCGACGCAGCACCGGTGCATGCTCGATTTAAGCCGGCCTACATTCCTTGGCCTTAATTTGGCGCAGTGCGAGCCAGATCGCTTTCTAGAGCAGATCTGACGGCCAAGGACGTCCAGATCGTGAAAACGGCTGGCCGAAAATTCAAATTCCTGTGAGGGCTCACTTTATGTGCGGTTATACTATCCTTAATTTGGCGCGGGTCCACTCCCTGCTCCGATTGAGGCCCTCCTCCGCCTGAGTTGGACAATGCCAGATCCAGCCTTCCCGTGCTACTCCTCGGCGCACTGTTGTGCCCAAGGCGACCCCATCTTGCTCCTCGCGACGGTGAAGACGGTCTCCACCAGGCTCAGCGGTGACGCCGGCCATTACCAACCTCACCGTCCCAACCGGTCTTATCGCAAGTATTTAATTGGAGTCAGTGCGAAAAGCAATTAAACACGCGTATCTGCTAACCGCATTCATCGATAGGAATGTAGGTCGGCTTAAATCGGACATGCACCGGTGCTGCGTCGATTAAGCGAACATAATTGATTTGCCTTGCCTTTTCTCAAAAATAAATGATTTGCCTTGCTCCACACTATTGCATGCAACCTCGTCCATCCATGTTTTCTTAATCACTCTGCGATAGCTACAAATGAAAATAGCCCGATAAAAGAGTCACCTCTTCGTGCCCGCGTGGCCCAAGGAGTCTCGGCCAGGTTGGTCTGAGGAGTAGCAGCCCGATTACATTGGACTTGATTGTAAAAGACGGGAGGCTACGCAGTGCCAGGATGCTCACGGTATCTGGGACGTTGAAAAGCCTAATCTGACGGCTGTAGCCGTCAAATCGCTGTGGAAAGCCGTAGGTGGCTAATTACTGTTTTTTTAGGGGAACTTGCAACTTTATTTAAAGTTTAAACAAAGGTTGGGACCTCGTCCGCTACAACTCGAATGATGCAGTCTGGAGGAAAATCATAAAATAGCGAGCTATTGTTGCGCACCCCCTCTCTAGCTAAGCCATGCGCCGCCCCATTAGCAGAGCGCCTTACCCACGTGATTTTGATCTCTTGCCTCGTCCTCAGCATCCCCTTGATCTCCTCGACAACCGGGCCAAATGTCGACAGGTTCCTGCCATCACCCCGTAGCATGGCCACCACCTCCTGACTATCCAGCTCGACATGTAGCCGTTGCACGTCCATAGATATCGCCATTTGCACTGCGCTTTTTGCCGCCAGAATCTCCGAAAGCTGGGGGGTGCCGGCACCTGGGAAGCATATTGCAGCCCCTCCTCTAAAGGCACCATGGTGATCCCTAAGGACCACTCCTCCTCCCCCCTTGTCATCTGTTCGTGACGTCGCTCCATCCGCGTTAGCCTTGATCCAGCCCGGGTCCGGTGGACTCCATCGTTCCGATCGCCTTTGCTCCTTCACCGTCGCCTCCTTGGAGTTAACTTGACGCCATTCATGGATATGAGTATGAACTTTTTCTGCCAACTCTCGAGCATCTTGGATCCTTCTTCCGTCCCTAGTATCATTGCGCGCGCACCACAGCCCGTACAATGCCTGGATCATTGTTTCCCGCTCAGCTCCGCCCGCTTCCGCCAGCCACTCCTTGAACCACGCCACCAGAACAGCCAGGGATCCATCCATCACCGGTGGCATGACGACCGGCTCCGCCATGCGCTCGCACAAATGTTTCCAGAATAGCATGGAGTGGGGGCACGCCCAAAATCGCTGGTGTATTGTTTCTTCCCTCCCACATGCGCAGCAGAATACCCCAGGCTTGATACGTCGACGATGTAGCTCGGTTCCAACAGCGAGGCCATTCTTCAGAAGCCTCCAGGTATGTATCTTAGCCTTCCCCGGTGCATTAGTGTCCCATAGGGCGAGCCAAGCCTTGTGTTCATTGCTGGGCATCGACGATCCCGGCTGTCCGGTATTCGTGTCCCGCAAGCTCAAACCAAAGTGGTAGGCTGACTTGACAGTAAACTCACCGTTCTTAGTAAAGTTCCATGCCATATAATCTTGCATGTTCGGCCCCCCCACTACTATGTGCCTGATATCCTCAATATCTCCCGGTGTAAACATGAGCTGCAGCTTGTCCATGTCCCATGCATCCCCAGGTTCGTTTAACAAGTGCCGTATTTGTGTGATCCCTGGAATGAATTGCTGCCCGAGCGGTTGGAGGCTGCCTTGACGCGGAATCCAGTTATCATGGTGGATTTTGATGGATGCACCATTCCCGACACGCCACACTATGCCCTCCCTCAAAAGCTCTCTGCCATGTATGATGCTTCGGAAAGTGAAGGAACCACCATTCGGGCAAGTTGCATTCATGATTGATCCCTCCGGGAAGTATCTTGCCTTAAGAACCCGTGCGCACAATGAGTTTGGGTACTGAAGTATTCGCCATGCTTGCTTCGCAAGAAGAGCTTGGTTAAACACCGCCGTATCCCGAAAACCCATTCCTCCTTCCCTTTTCGCCTTACACATTTTCTTCCAAGCCAACCAATGCACCTTCCTCTCTCCATTTGCCTCTCCACACCAGAAGTTAGACGATATCGAATTCAGGTTCCGGCACATGTTCTTGGTGAGGTGGAAACAACTCATAGTGAGAGTCGGTGTGGATTGTAGGCCTGACTTAACAAGAACTTCTCTTGCCGCCTTAGACAATCCTTGTCCCTTCCATCCCGAGACCTTACCCGCTGAACTTTCCTTGACATACTTGAACGTCCCATCTTTGGATCTACCAACCAGTGTTGGCAGTCCTAGATATTTCTCACTCAACGCTTCAGAGTTGATTCCAATGGTACGTTGAAGTTCAGCCTTGCGTGCATTTCCACATCCTTTCCCAAAGAATATAGATGATTTGTGAAGATTAACTTTCTGCCCCGAGGCCTCCTCATAAACCTGCAAAATATCCCTTAATGCCTCAAAATTGCTACTCTTCCCTTCGAGGAACACAATACTGTCATCTGCAAAAAGAAGGTGTGTGATATGGGGGCCAGTGCCGCCAAAAGACACTACTTTGAGACTGTTATCCTGCTGGGCTGCTTTCAACAGCGCCGAGAAGCCTTCCACACAGAACAAAAACAAATATGGAGACAGCGGATCACCTTGTCGCAAGCCTCTAGAGGGAAGAAAGCCTCTCGAGAAACCACCATTTAATTTAACCGAGAACCTGGCAGAAGTGACACACCTCATAATCATGCGGATCCAGGGTTGAGCGAAACCAAATCTACCCAGCACCTGCTCCAAAAAAATCCACTCCACCCGGTCGTACGCCTTCATCATATCCAACTTTACTGCACAGAGTGGTGTCTTCCTCCGTCGGACCCTAATCGTATGTGTGCATTCGTATGCCACCAACACATTATCTGTCATGAGCCGTCCCGGAACGAATGCACAGCCTAGGCTCAAGGCTAATTACTGTTTTGTATGTAATAGTTCGATCCTGATTCCTGATTCCTGAAGCCGCCGCACCCAACCTTCTCTCCTCCTGATCCACCCTAGCCAGGTTGCCAGCCAGGCAGGCCCCTCGCGCAGCCGGCCTCCCACTCGCCGCTCCTCAGGCCGCCGCACGGAGCTCACCCCGCCCGGCCACCATTCCGCCACCACCGCCGCAGGAAAGCGAGGCCCTAGGTGCGCCCCCTCCTCCCCCCTCTTCCGCACACTCTTTGGCTCTCGCTTCTCTCAGCCTTCGGGTTTCGCGGAGCCCTCCCTTGCTGGTCTGGATCGGGGGCGTGCTTGTTGTCGCGTTTGTTGATTGGGCATGGGGATGCTCGGGTCTCGGATATTGCAAGGGTGCTGGTTCGTTTCCGTTGAATTGCACTGATGCGGTCGTCCGTTCCGTGATTTGGGCGTGATTGGTACTAGTACACATGCTGTTCGGAAGCGGAGACGTCGTGGCCATGAGCTAGGGTTGGGGGTGCGGGGAGGTAGCATGTGGCTGTAGTGCTGAGATGAATCGTTAGTTTGGGATGGGGATGCGGGGAAGATGGCGAGACTGCCACTGCCTACGTTAGCTAGGATGTGGAAAGATTAGTGGTGTTTAAGGATCAGGACGATGTGATGAATAACCGAATTTCTTGTATAAGAATTGTTGCCTTTCGTAGTTGCAGGAAGAGTTGGGAATGGAGGGTGCGGCGATGGAGAACTCGACGGTGCCCATGGTGGCTCCGGAGGCGGCTGACCATGCAGGTCAGCATGTCGAGGGCTCGACGGTGCCGATGGTGGTGCCAGAGGCGGCTGTTGACGCAGAGCAGCATGTCGAGCGCTCGACGGTGCCCATGGTGGTGCCAGAGGCGGCTGTCAACGCGGACCAGCATGTCGAGGGCTCAACAGCGCCCATGGTGGTGCCAGAGGCAGCTGTCAACGCAGACCAGCATATCGAGGGCTCGACAGTGCCTATGGTGGTGCCAGAGACAGCTGTCAACGCGGACCAGCGTGTTGAGGGCTCGACAGTGCCTGTGGTGGTTCCAGAGGAGGCTGTCGGCACAGACCAGCGTGCTGACGCCGTGGCAGCGCCCATGGTGATGACTGAAGCAGATGTAGATGCACACCAGCGTGCTGACAGCATGGCAGCACCCATGGTGACGGCTGAAGCAGCTGCTGGCGCGGATCATCCTATCGAGGATGCGGCTACCCAGGACAGGAAGCACGGGTAATCCATTCAAATTTATGTGGCCGCTGTGGTTCTGTAGATCTAGCTTTAATTATTGTCCTTTTCCTTTTCACGAGAAGCTTTCAATGATTGTTAGGTAGTGAAACTTATATGTGCATGCATGGGTACTTGGGTAGAGATGTAGAGTACAGAGGATAAAGATGTCCATGTTACCTGGACAATAATTGGGTATCACTGAGGGATGTGTGACACGTGGCTATTGCTGCATTGGTTGTTCGTATGAGCTTGAAGCGAGGCCAGGTAGATGCTTGTGCATACCAGCTAAACTGAATGCAAGTAAAGTTAAAGAATGGTGAAATAAGAATCCAACAACCATTGTGGTGACACACATTTTCCCGTCCATTAAACACGCAATCACTTCTTTTCTCTTGCAGACTCGCACTATCACATCACCCCATGGCTATGCCTTTTCTTTGGGGTCATTCTCACTTTCTTTTCTGCATGGTTTGCATTCAAATGTTTATCCAACCCTGTATTTCCCTAGAATTTATAGTTTGTTTAGATCTATTACATCACTACATTCTGATCGCTGTCATTTTCCATGCCATATCAATACTGTATTGGCGATGTTGTATATTCATTGTGATCGCTGTCAGCTTGTTGCTGAGTTGGTGATATGCTTGAATAGAACCAAGTTCGTAATTCCATATTGCTTCTGATTTCAACAAACATAGAAATTGCATTAAATGTTTATGAGTGCAGAGATGTGTGCATCTTCTTTTCTTCGAGGAACCATATGTACGCATTTTCTCTCACCTCACTCACACGGGAGGTGGGAGAGTGTTCACTTATATGTTATATCAAGACAGATTGTATGTGTGAGGAAAATATGAGCACTCACCCATACAAGTATAGATGGTTCACACTAATGCATATTCAGTGCATTTCAAATATAGAAATAAAAATCTGTTTGGACACAAGATAACAGAACAATCAAGTACACACCTTCCCCTTTCATGTTCTCACACTCGATCTGCATCGGGTTAAGTTTATTTAACTATTCAGTGATATATTTGGCCTTCAAAATTCATGCTATGACTGTAAGATGAGATTTTTTTTACTTGCAACACATACATATACTCTTATCTTAAACTCATTGACTTAAAATTGCAGTAACATAGCTAGACATTTTGATATTTCAACTTGTTAATATTTAAATACACAATTTGCTGAATCCAGTTTTTTTTATTTGGTTCTAAACATTTGAAAAATGTATTTCATTATAGGGATGATGGCGGAGTTGTCAATGTTACTCCGGAGGAAATGAGAGCCATGATCGAAGTTATAGCTGAGACGGGGAAGTTCTGGTATAATACTGGATCCATTGCCCCCTAGATTCCAATCCCTGATGAATTTACATACTTTAAATCTTAATTAGAGGTTCTTTAATGTCGCAAGCAACTTCGTGCTTCATATTTGTGTTCAGGTCTGCAATTTGTAATTCAGTTTTCTTCCTGATGTGTTTTCTCTTTGGATAAAATGTGTTTCATTGTGTTAATAGCTATCATTTGAAAAGAAGTAACCCCCTTAGTGCTACTTTTAGTAGCTTTATTCTTCTATAGGAGAATCAAACTTTAGGTTGATTTAGCTGTTCGCGTGTTGTTTTCAAGAGATATGGTCAGGGGCATTTGGGCAAAATTACTATAGTGGGATTACTTCTACTCTTGGCCTTGGGATTAACTTCCGTCTTACAGGCACGACTGGAGTTTTCTCAAGAGATTGTTGTCTCTCCAATTGATGCAGGTATGGGGAGGTATGCCATCAAAAAGTTTCACATTGTTTCTAGATCGTTGTATTGGCTATGTTCATGAGATTATAGTAGCTTCACTTACCTTCTAAACTGATTTCCATCATTTCACACATCAAGGTCTTGGGTGAATATTCTGAGGCTCAAATGGTGATCCGAGAGGACGGGCAGCAACAGAATTCCTTGTTTAGAGAGACACACTCAGAGCTGTTTAGCCAGCTCAATGATGGTACTGTTATGAGTCTTCAGTTTGTCTCAGTTTCTACCAAAGATAATTTGTCTCGAGTCTTAATTTGTTGCTGTTGCGATGTTAAAGTTTTAACAAAATTATCTATATTGTATGATACGTATATGTAATTCTCAAACCCTTATAATCTCATATGGTACCAGACTCCTTGTGTGCTCTCACTAAGTTCAGCTTATTAAATTCAGTATGGTTCACAATCCAGGCGCAGTTCATGTTGACCTTTAAGAATATGAACTGGACACTTTTATTTCATTGCAGTCCAGGCGCAAATATACTGCTGGACATCTACTTCTAAGAACATGAATAAGAGAGCATGTTTGGAAAATTCAGTTATGTTACTGAAATTCTTGGTGTGTTGTTTCAGAAATCCCTGACATGGTTTTCTATCTTATACTTTGGAATTATGTCACGCGGTTAAAATAAGGGCATCATTAGATGGGTTTTGAATTGCTTGTGGGTATGGCACTTTGCTAGAGTTCAATTGTATGTTTTTTCCACTGGACACCTAGACACAGTTTGGTCTCAGTGTGATGTGTTTATTTTCAAAGCTGATGTGGACAAACTGCTCTGGCAGTTCTTTGGCTAATCATATTTAGGTTAAAATAAATTCTTTGGCAGTTCTTTGGCCTGCCCCAACTTGTTTGGGACTAAGGGTTTTTGTTGTTGTTTGTTTTATTGTTTCAGATATAACTTTATTTTCTGTTAAAAAATAGCTCGCCTTAGAAGTGGATCTCCAAAATGCCCTAGTGTGATTCTACTGAGATTTGCATACTCGAAACAACCATAATGGAGCCTTAGAAGTGGATCTCCACTTGAGTTCATAGAAGACCTTGGACATTTGTTGGTTGAACTTCAATATAGATGTTAAGAGGTGATATCTGATGTACTTTCTGTGAACCATGCCATATCTGTGATCATTTTGTTTGCACATTTCCGCAGCTCTCTTGAGGTTTGAAGAGGGTCCTCCGTTTACACTTCAAAGGCTTTGTGAGGTGATGAATTTTCCCTTTGAATCCGCTTCTAAAGTTTCTATTAGTGATCCAATGTCTATAATGTATTTACTCGCAGAAGGTTATACCTTCATTCTGTGTTGCATTGGTGTTGCTTCAAAAGGAGTCTTACACTAGTTCTGTGTTGACAGATTTTGTTGGATCCAAAAGGAACATACACAAAATTGTTGAAGCTTGCTTTGGCCTTGGAGAAGGTCTGCTAACTGAACTTTCACCATCATGTAGTATCTAGTTCTTTGCTCTGTTTCCCTGTGCTGTCTTGACTTGTCCATTTATTGAGCCGTCGCTTGAAATAGCAGCTACTAGGTTAAAAGTAGTTCTTTGTGAAATGAAATTGATTGTTTTTACCAATTTTAAGCTCTCTTATTTGCAGAACCTCCTAGTCACGTCTACCATAACTAAGTGTACTGAACCCTACCCTACTGCTCATGGGCCAAATTCAGAAGGACCAGTGATCACAGAAAACACAGGTTCTGTTGCTGTAGAGCCTGAAAGGCCGGTAGAGCATCCTGCTGCAGTGCCCAATGGAACACAGTATGCAGGAGGTGATGGTGATGAAGAGATGGCTGACGCAGAAGCGGAGGAGCTGCCTGGTAGCCATGATGTCGAGATGCAGGAGGAGAAGCCTGATCAAATTCCAGATGTCAACTCTGACACCAACTCAGTTACTGCAGTTGCTTGTGAAACAGTTAATGCCAGTGAAAAAGCTCCAGATTCACAAAGTTGAGCTCACTCGCAGCGAAGGCCAGAAGACCTAGTGCAGCTCTCTTTAACAATCCAGCTATTGTGACATCTCTGTGACTAGCTGATTATGCTATGTGGTTCTCCCATGAACCACACCCATAGACAATATGATTAAGGGTTCGTGCTGTATGCTTTGAAGTTGTAGTGAGCCGTCGAAGATGGAAATGGATATCTTGACCATGGTTGAGGTGAATGAAATTCTCCGAGGAAAAATGTACTCAAAATGGCGATGGCACATTCTCCTTGGTTGTCACCTGAAAGTATGTGGACTTCTTCACTTCACTCCATACTTCCAGGTGCCAAAAGTTATGATGTACCCAAGGTTAGTCAAATTGGATATTTGGCTATCCTTTTTTGCAACTTGTACTGTAGTGAACTTGTGCATCATTAGAAAGTGACATCTTTCCTGCCCCATTTTTACTGTGAAGCAATTAACCTTGGCTGCGTATTGACCTTCTAGTGTTTCTTAGCACATCCCACTGCCGTCTGCGGTTGTTTATGAGTGCACGCCATCGTATTCGTGATTTTCTCTTGATGCAAGCTTTGTGAATTGGTAATGTTTGTGCTGCTGTCTCACGTTGACAGTAACGTTTGTGTTAAACTGACGATGTGACTGACCAGGATTGTGTTGTCGTCCCATGATGACACAAGAAGCTCTTGGCCTTGTGTCGATTTTGAATTGGTTCATATGCTGGGTGTCTCAAATCACGGTAGATCGCCAGCGTCTTAATTTTGAAGGTTGGATGGCGATGCATTTCTTGTTGCGTTTCAGTCACTGGATTAGTAAGAGAGTACGATTCTAAGGTGTTCTATGATTTTTACAAATGAAAAACACTTATTCCATGGATTATTTTGCGCAGAGTTCTATCTAAGTGGCAACTCTTGTTTTTGTTTTTTGCGAAATACTCTTGTTTTCTACAATGTCGTATATTCACCATTCTTTCATCAGTAAATGATATTTATCCAAAACTTTGATAGCGACTTATGAAAATCATGTATTAAGTTGGATAATTTAATCGTCTGCTGGTGCCTTGCGTGATCATGATCCTCGAAAGTAATATAAATAAATATAAATATACTGCCCTGTCGAGATTGCTTGGATTTATACAATGGATTCTTTTCGTGTTATGAGTGAGTAATAGAAATGCAGCAAACCATATTACGATTGGTTAATTATTATCCCCTCTTTCCTTTGGTGTGCTGCGAGGTGCCATGAAGGATAGGGCACTCGGTACTCAACTCGATCGTTGAATGGTGGCATCGTACGTGTCGATGTATGGATGGTATTCCGGCAATGCTACATCATGTGCTTGAATGCCGTCGCTGTCAGCAAAACTATATCCTCTTTCTTGTCTGCTCTTATCTCAATCTCACGCAATGTGGCCAAGTTCAGTAGCATATGTGCTTATGTTTGTAGTTTAGTTGCGCCCTAGACGCCCGCTCGTATCCGAGGAACTTCAGCCTCCCGGGTACAGTACATTTAAGGCATTTTTGGATCATGATTAACTTTGTCATAACTAAGTTTAGGAAAGTGTGGCTGTCATAAAAATTGCGGCTAACAAAATGGCTACCATAAGTGTGGCAAGATTTGACAAAAAATTAAGCCTATGACATGTAGACCATGTTGCTAGAAAAGTGTGACAATTCATAAATGTGGCAATGAACCAAACACATGCCTAGATGTTATTGCATGACTAAGGTTAGGCGTGACAATCTTAGGCTGTAAACCAGGCAGGCCCTTAGCGTCCGACATTTTCAGTTTGTTTTATGTTTTGTCTAAAGAACTGGAAGGTGATGTCACTTCTTGTTTTTCTTCTTCCTTGTCCCTATTTTAGGGTGAAAAACATATAAAAGGTGAATAGGGTGATGTATACGTAGTGGCGTAGCCAGGGCCGACTCACGCGCTAGGCTAACAACCGGTGCTACAGTAGTTATTGTGCTAAAGCTAACGAAGGAGTTCAACGCCCTTGCCCCAAGCCATAGCCCTTGTAGCTTGGGGCCTGGCTACGCCCCGTGTGTACAAGGTGCAAAGAAAGACACTAAGTTTGGTGTACACATGAAAATGTGTATTGGTGGATCATATGTGGATTTGCAATGCTTTAAAATATCATTTGTCAATTTTGTTTACAGTAATAAGATACATCATATGAACTTATGTTAATGATTTTTGGGTCGAGTTTTATTTCAAGTGGGTCAAGTTTTTTAAATGATTTTAATATCATAAATACCTTTTGCTCATTGTTACGTCCACAATACGCAACAATGCACATCTACAAAATATTTACATATTTTTATTATAGAGAAAAATACACATGTCGGTCGCGTTGCATGAAGTGTTGTTTCAAACATGTTAAATCACTCAACACATATATACCCGGGTAACTGTCCTCATTTAGGCTATGTTTGGCCCACCCGAGCATCGTTTTCTGATTACAATGCTATTTTTTCGGCAATACACAATCAAGAATACATTTCCTCACATGCAATTGTAGTGGAAGTGCAACAAGCTAATCTACTCCCTCCGTTCCTAAATATAAGTCTTTACAGAGATTCCACTATTAACCAGATACGGATGTATATAGATGCATTTTTAGTGTAGATTCACTCATTTTGCTCCGTATGTAGTTCATAGTGAAATCTCTACAAAGACTTACATTTAGGAACGGAGGAAGTAGTATGTAGTGCATGGTTAATTAATAGCACTTTTGACTTATGAGCTGTATAAGAAGCATGCTGGTACTGATATGATTGGAGATCTCCCAAAATTGTTCAATGGCCCATTCATACTAGTCAGAGCATTACAGGGGAAAGCAATACCAACAAGTGGCTCTGAGGGAATATTTAGCTTTTAAAAGTCGGGAACTAAAACCTTACGAGAGCTCCATGAGACGTCAAACTTGCCTTGCCAACAACCGGACTGAAAAATTCTCAAACCCGTTGATGCATTGTTTGCCGAGAACTTAGTAAAGAAACGAAGCGAGAGGTTCGTGGTTTCATCTGTGCGATATATTATGATATATGACAGAAACAAATAATACATATGAGACCAGGGTGGGAACTTGGAAAAAGGGGATGTAATTGAAGGAAATATGCCCTAGAGGCAATAATAAAGTTATTATTTATTTCCTTATTTCATGATAAATGTTTATTATTCATGCTAGAATTGTATTAACCGGAAACTTAGTACATGTGTAAATACATAGACAAAACATATTGTCCCTAGTATGCCTCTACTTGACTAGCTTCTTAATCAAAGATGGTTATGTTTCCTAACCATAGACATGTGTTGTCATTTGACGAACGGGATCACATCATTAGGAGAATGATGTGATGGACATGACCCATCTTGCTTGTGTTACAAGGTGTGAAGTTGAGTCAGACTCAAAGCCCGACCACTGCAGAAGATAGAGAGAAAATGAAAGTCATTCCCTATGCTTCAGCCATAGGTTCTATCATGTATGCAATGTTGTGTACCAGACCTGATGTATGCCTTGCTATAAATATAGCAGGGAGGTACCAAAGTAATCCCGGAGTGGAGCACTGGACAACGGTCAAGAACATCCTAAAATACCTGAAAAAGACTAAGGATATGTTTCTCGTTTATAGAGGTGACAAAGAGCTCGTCGTAAACGGTTACGTCAATGCAAGCTTTGACACTGATCCAGATGACTCTAAGTCACAATCTGGATACATATTTTTATTGAATGGTGGAGCTGTCAGTTGGTGCAGTTCCAAGCAAAGCGTCGTGGCGGGATCTACGTGTGAATTGGAGTACATAGCTGCTTCGGAAGCAGCAAATGAAGGAGTCTGGATGAAGGAGTTCATATCCGATCTAGGTGTCATACCCAGTGCATCGGTTCCAATGAAAATCTTTTGTGACAATACTGGTGCAATTGCCTTGTGGAAGGAATCCAGATTTCACAAGAGAACCGAACACATCAAGAGACGCTTCAAATCCATCCGTCATCAAGTGTCAGAGGGAGACATAGAGATTTGCAAGATATATACGGATCTGAATGTTGCAGACCCGTTGACTAAGCCTCTTCCACGAGCAAAACACGATCAACACCAAAACTCCATGGGTGTTAAAACCATTACTTTGTAATCTAGATTATTGACTCTAGTGCAAGTGGGAGACTGAAGGAAATATTCCCTAGAGGAAATAATAAAATTATTATTTATTTCCTTATTTCATGATAAATGTTTATTATTCATGCTACAATTGTATTAACCGGAAACTTAGTACATGTGTGAATACATAGACAAAACATATTGTCCCTAGTATGCCTCTACTTGACTAGCTCGTTAATCAAAGATGGTTATGTTTCCTAACCATAGACATGTGTTGTCATTTGATGAACGAGATCACATCATTAGGAGAATGATGTGATGGACATGACCCATCTGTTAGCTTAGCATTATGATCGTTATAGTTTCATTGCTATTGCTTTCTTCATGACTTATACATGTTCCTCAGACTATGAGATTATGCAACTCCTGAATACTGGAGGAACACGTTGTGTGCTATCAAACGTCACAACGTAACTGGGTGATTATGAAGATGCTCTACAGGTGTCTCCGAAGGTGTTTGTTGGGTTGGCATAGATCGAGATTAGACTTTGTCACTCCGTGTTTTGGAGAGGTATCTCTGGGCCCTCTCGGTAATGCTCATCACTATAAGCCTTGCAAGCAATGTGACTAATGAGTTAGTTGCGAGATGATGCACTACGGAACGAGTAAAGAGACTTGCCGGTAACAAGATTGAACTAGGTATGATGATACCGACGATCGAATCTCGGGCAAGTAACATACCGATGACAAAGGGAACAACGTATGTTGTTATGCGGTTTGACCAATAAAGATCTTCATAGAATATGTAGGAGCCAATATGAGCATCCAGGTTCCGTTATTGGTTATTGTTTGGAGATGTGTCTCGATCATATCTACATAGTTCTCGAACCCATAGGGTCCGCATGCTTAACGTTCGATGACGATATGTATTATGAGTTATGTGTTTTTGATGACCAAAGTTTGTTTGGAGTCCCGGATGAGATCACGGACGTGATGAGGAGTCTCAAAATGGTCGAGACATAAATATTGATATATTGGACCTGTTATTCGGACACCGGAAGTGTTCCGGGTGGTTTCGGGTAAAAACAGAGTGCGAGAGGGGTTACTGAAACCCCCCGGGGGAACTAATGGGCCACCATGGGCCTTAGTGGAGAGAGAGGAGGGCAGCCAGGGCAGGCTGTGCCCCCCCTTGCAGTCCGAATTGGACAAGGGAAGGGGCGGCTCCCCCCTTTCCTACTCCCTCTCCCTCTCCTTCATTCCCCATCTCTTCCTTGTAGGAGAATCCTATTAGGACTAGTAGTCCTAGTAGGACTCCTCCTCTTGGGCGCGACCCCTAGGGCCGGCCAGCCTCCCCCTTCCTCCTTTATATACGGGGGCAGGGGGCACCCTAGAACACACAAGTTTCTCTTAACCGTGTGAGGTGCCCCCTCCACAGTTACACACCTCGATCATACCATCGTAGTGCGTAGGCGAAGCCCTGCGCCGGTAACATCATCATCACCGTCACCACGCCATCGTGTTGATGGAATTCACCCTCGTCCTCAACTGGATCAAGAGCACGAGGGACGTCATCGATCTGAACGTGTGCTGAACGCGGAGGTGCCGTACGTTCGGTACTTGGATCAGTTGGATCGCGAAGAAGTTCGACTACATCAACCGCGTTACTAAACGCTTCTGCTTTCGGTCTACGAGGGTATGCGGACACACTCTCCCCTCTCGTTGCTATGCATCTAATAGATATATCTTGCGTGATCATAGGAATTTTTTTTGAAATTACTGTGTTCCCCAACAGTGGCATCCGAGCCAGGTCTATGCGTAGATGTTTTATGCAGGAGTAGAACACAAAGAGTTATGGGCGATAATAGTCATACTGCTTACCACCAACATCTTATTTTGATTCGGCGGTATTGTTGGATGAAGCGACCCCGACGGACATCACATGACCACGTTCATGAGACTGGTTCTACCGACGTGCTTATGCACATAGGTGGCTGGCTGGTGCCTGTTTCTCCAACTTTAGTTGAATCGAGTTTGACTACAACCGGTCCTTGTTGAAGGTTAAAATAGCACACTTGACAAAAAATCGTTGTGGTTTTGATGCGTAGGTAAGAACGGTTCTTGATAGAAGCCCATAGCAGCCACGTAAAACTTGCAACAACAAAGTAGAGGATGTCTAACTTGTTTTTGCAGGGCTTGTTGTGATGTGATATGGTCAAGACATGATGTGATATAAATTGTTGTATGAGATGATCATGTTTTGTAACAGAGTTATCGGCACCTGGCAGGAGCCATATGGTTGTCGCTTTATTGTATGCAATGCAATCGCCATGTAATTGTTTTAACTTATCACTAAGCGGTAGCGATAGTCATAGAAGCAATAGTTGGCGAGACAACAACAATGCTACGATGGAGATCAAGGTGTTGCGCCAGTGACGATGGAGATCATGATGATGCTTCGGTGATGGAGATCATGAGCACAAGATGATGATGGCCATATCATGTCACATATTTTGATTGCATGTGATGTTTATCTTTTATGCATCTTATTTTGCTTAGTACGGCGGTAGCATTATAAGACGACCCCTTACTAAATTTCAAGGTATAAGTGTTCTCCCTGAGTATGCACCATTGCTACAGTTCATCGTGCCGAGACACCACGTGATGATCGAGTGTGATAAGCTCTACGTTCACATACGACGGGTGCAAGCTAGTTTTGCACACGTAGAATACTCGGGTTAAACTTGACGAGCTTAGCATATGCAGATATGGCCTCGGAACACTGAGGCTGAAAGGTCGAATGTGAATCATATAGTAGATATGATCAACAATTCAACATAGTGATGTTCACCATTGAAAGCTACTCCATCTCACGTGATGATCGGACATGGTTTAGTTTATTTGGATCACGTGATCATTTAGATGACTAGAGGGATGTCTATCTAAGTGGGAGTTCTTAAGTAATATGATTAATTTAAATTAAATTTATCATGAACTTAGTCCTGATAGTTATTTTGCATGTCTATGTTATTGTAGATCAATGGCCCGTGCTACCATTCCTTTGAATTTTAATGCATTCCTAGAGAAAGCTAAGTTGAAACATGATGGCAGCAATTACAGGGACTAGGTCCGTAACTTGAGGATTATCCTCATTGTTGCACAGAAGAATTACATCGTGGAAGCACCGCTAGGTTCTAGGCCTGCTATAGACGCAACTGATGACGTTAAGAACGTCTGCTAGAGCAAAGCTGATGACTACTCGATTGTTCAGTGTGCCATGCTTTACGGCTTAGAATCGAGACTTCAAAGACGTTTTGAACATCATGGAGCATATGAGATGTTCCAAGAGTTGAAGTTAATATTTCAAGAAAATGCCTGAGTTGAGAGATATGAAGTCTCCAACAAGTTCTATAGCTGCAAAATGGAGGAGAATAGTTCTGTCAGTGAACACATACTCAGAATGTATGGATACCATAACCACTTGACTCAGTTGGGAGTTAATCTTCCTGATGATAGTGTCATTGACAGAGTTCTCAATCACTACCACCAAGCTATAAAGGCTTCATGATGAACTATAATATGCAAGGGATGAACAAGACAATTTCCGAGCTCTTCGTAGTGCTAAAGGCTGTGGAGGTAGAAATCAAAAAGGAGCATCAAGTTTTGATGGTCAACAAGACCACTAGTTTCAAGAAAAAAGGGCAAAGGGAAGAAGGGGAACTTCAAGAAGAACGGAAAGAAAGTTGCCGCTCAGGAGAAGAAATCCAAGTCTGGACCTAAGCCTGAAACTGAGTGCTTCTACTGCAAAGGGACTGGTCACTGGAAGTGGAACTGCCCCAAGTATTTGGCGGATAAGAAGGATGGCAAAGTGAAATGTATATTTGATATATATGTTATTGATGTGTACCTTACTAATGCTCGTAGTAGTGCCTGGGTATTTGATACTGGTTCTGTTGCTCATATTTGCAACTCGAAATAGGGGCTACGGATTAAAAGAAGATTGGCTAAGGATGAGGTGACGATGCGCATGGGAAATGGTTCCAAGGTCGATGTGATCGCCGTCGGCACGCTACCTCTACATCTACCTTCGGGATTAGTTTTAGACATGAATAATAGTTATTTGGTGCCAGCGTTGAGCATGAACATTATATCTGGATCTTGTTTGATGTGAGATGGTTATTCATTTAAATCAGAGAATAATGGTTGTTCTATTTATATGAGTAATATCTTTTATGGTCATGCACCATTGCTGAGTGGTCTATTTTTGTTGAATCTCGATCGTGATGATACGCATGTTCATAATATTGAAGCCAAAAGATGCAAAGTTAATAATGATAGTGCAACTTATTTGTGGCACTCCCGTTTGGGTCATATCGGTGTAAAGCGCATGAAGAAATTCCATGCTGATGGACTTTTGGAATCACTTGATTATGAATCACTTGGTGCTTGCGAACCGTGCCTCATGGGCAGGATGACTAAAACTCCATTCTCCAGAACAATGGAACGAGCTACTGACTTATTGGAAATAATACATACCGATGTATGCGGTCCAATGAGTGTTGAGGCTCGTGGCGGGTATCGTTATTTTCTTACCCTCATAGATGATTTGAGCAGATATGGGTATATCTACTTAATGAAGCATAAGTTTGAAACATTTGAAAAGTTCAAAGAATTTCAAAGTGAATTGGAAAATCATAGTAACAAGAAAATAAAGTTTCTACGATCTGATCGTGGAGGCGAATATTTGAGTTACGAGTTTGGTCTTCATTTAAAACAGTGTGGAATAGTTTCACAACTTACGCCACCTGGAACACCACAGCGAAATGGTGTGTCTGAACATCGTAACTGTACTTTATTGGATATGGTGCGATCTATGATGTCTCTTACTGATTTGCCGCTATCGTTTTGGGGTTATGCTTTAGAGATGGCTGCATTCACTTTAAATAGGGCACCATCAAAATCCGTTGAGACGATGCCTTATGAACTGTGGTTTGGCAAGAAACCAAAGTTGTCGTTTCTTAAAGTTTGGGGCTGCGATGCTTATGTGAAAAAGCTTCAACCAGATAAGCACGAACCCAAATTGGAGAAGTGCGTCTTCATAGGATACCCAAAGGAAACTGTTGGGTACACCTTCTATCATAGATCCGAAGGCAAAATCTTTGTTTCTAAGAAATGATTCTTTCTAGAGAAGGAGTTTCTCTCAAAAGAAGTGAGTGGGAGGAAAGTAGAACTTGATGAGGTAATTGTACCTTCTCCCTTATTGGAAAGTAGTACATCATAGAAATCAGTTCTAGTGATTCCTACACTAATTAGTGAGGAAGCTAATGATGATGACCATGAAACTTCAGATCAAGTTACTACCGAACCTCGTAGGTCTTCAAGAGTGAGATCTGCACCAGAGTGGTACGGTAATCCTGTTCTGGAAGTCATGTTACTATACCATGGTGAACCTACGAACTATGAGGAAGCGATGATGTGCCCAGATTCCGCGAAATGGCTTGAGGCCATGAAATCTGAGATGGGATCCATGTATGAGAACAAAGTGCGGACTTTGGTGGATTTGCCCGACGATCGACAAGCCATAGAAAATAAATGGATCTTCAAGAAGAAGACTGATGCTGACAGTAATGTTACTGTCTACAAAGCTCGACTTGTTGCTAAAGGTTTTCGACAAGTTCAAGGAGTTGACTACGATGAGACTTTCTCACTCGTAGCAATGCTTAAGTCTGTCCGAATCATGTTAGCAATTGCCGCATTTTATGATTATGAAATTTGGCAGATGGATGTAAAAATTGCATTCCTGAATGGATTTCTGGAAGAAGAGTTGTATATGATGCAACCAGAAGGTTTTGTCGATCCAAAGGGTGCTAACAAAGTGTGCAAGCTCCAGCGATCCATTTATGGACTGGTGCAAGCCTCTCGGAGTTGGAATAAACGTTTTGATTATGTGATCAAAACATATGGTTTTATACAGACTTTTGGAGAAGCCTGTATTTACAAGAAAGTGAGTGGGAGCTTTGTAGCATTTCTAATATTATATGCGGATGACATATTGTTGATTGGAAATGATATAGAATTTCTGGATAGCATAAAAGGATACTTGAATAAGAGTTTTTCAATGAAAGACCTCGGTGAAGCTGCTTACATTTTGGGCATCAAGATCTATAGAGATAGATCAAGATGCTTAATTGGCTTTCACAAAGCACATACCTTGATAAAGTTTTGAAGAAGTTCAAAATGGATCAATCAAAGAAAGGGTTCTTGCCTGTGTTACAACGTGTGAAGTTGAGTCCGACTGAAAGCCCGACCACTGCAGAAGATAGAGAGAAAATGAAAGTCATTCCCTATGCTTCAGCCATAGGTTCTACAATGTATGCAATGTTGTGTACCAGACCTGATGTGTGCCTTGCTATAAATATAGCAGGGAAGTACCAAAGTAATCCCGGAGTGGAGCATTGGACAGCGGTCAAGAACATCCTGAAATACTTGAAAAGGACTAAGGATATGTTTCTCATTCATGGAAGTGACAAAGAGATCGTCGTAAACGGTTACGTCGATGCAAGCTTTGACACTGATCTAGATGACTCTAAGTCATAATCCGGATACGTATTTTTATTGAATGGTGGAGCTGTTAGTTGGTGCAGTTCCAAGCAAAGTGTCGTGGCAGGATCTACGTGTGAAGCGGAGTACATAGCTGCTTCGGAAGCAACAAATGAAGGATTCTGGATGAAGGAGTTCATATCTAATCTAGGTTTCATACCTAGTGCATTGGGTCCAATGAAAACCTTTTGTGACAATACTGGTGCAATTGCCTTGGCGAAGGAATCCAGATTTCACAAGAGATCCAAACACATCAAGAGACGCTTCAAATCCATCCGTCATCAAGTGTTGGAGGGAGACATAGAGATTTGCAAGATACATACAGATTTGAATGTTGCAGACCCGTTGACTAAGCCTCTTCCATGAGCAAAACATGATCAGCACCAAAACTCCGTGGGTGTTAGAATCATTACTTTGTAATCTAGATTATTAACTCTAGTGCAAGTGGGAGACTGAAGGAAATATGCTTTAGAGGCAATAATAAAGTTATTATTTATTTCCTTATTTCATGATAAATGTTTATTATTCATGCTACAATTGTATTAACCGGAAACTTAGTACATGTGTGAATACATAGACAAAACATATTGTCCCTAGTATACCTCTACTTGACTAGCTCGTTAATCAAAGATGATTATGTTTCCTAACCATAGACATGTGTTGTCATTTGATGAACGAGATCACATCATTAGGAGAATGATGTGATGGACATGACCCATCCGTTTGCTTAGCATTATGATCATTACAGTTTCATTGCTACTGCTTTCTTCATGACTTATATGTGTTCCTCAGACTATGAGATTATGCAACTCCCGAATATTGGAGGAACACCTTGTGTGCTATCAAACGTCACAATGTAATTAGGTGATTATAAAGATGCTCTACATGTGTCCCCGAAGGTGTTTGTTGGGTTGGCATACATCGAGATTAGAATTTGTCACTCCGTGTTTCGGAGAGGTATCTCTGGGCCCTCTTGGTAGTGCTCATCACTATAAGCCTTGCAAGAAATGTGACTAATGAGTTAGTTGCAGGATGATGCATTATGGAACGAGTAAAGAGACTTGCCGATAATGAGATTGAACTACGTATGATGATACCGACGATCGAATCTTGGGCAAGTAACATACTGATGATAAAGGGAACAACGTAAGTTGTTATGCAGTTTGACTGATAAAGATCTTCGTAGAATATGTAGGAGCCAATATGAGTATCCCGGTTCCACTATTGGTTATTGATCGGAGATGTGTATCGATCATGTCTACATAGTTCTCGAACCCGTAGGGTCCGCACGCTTAACGTTTGATGACAATATGTATTATGAGTTATGTGTTTTTGATGACCATAGTCTGTTTGGATCCCGGATGAGATCACGGACGTGACGAGGAGTCTCGAAATGGTCGAGACATAAAGATTGATATATTGGACTATGTTATTCGGACACCGGAAGTGTTCCGGGTGATTTCGGGTAAAAACGGAGTGCCGAAGGGGTTACCGGAACCCCCCGGGGGAACTAATGGGCCACCATGGACCTTAGTGGAGAGAGAGGAGGGCAGCCAGGGCAGGCCGCGCCCCCCCTTGCAGTCCGAATTGGACAAGGGAAGTGGGGGCGGCTCCCCCCTTTCCTACTCCCTCTCCCTCTCCTTCATTTCCCCTCTCTTCCTTGTAGGAGAATCCTACTAGGACTAGTAGTCCTAGTAGGACTCCTCCTCTTGGGCGCGCCTCCTAGGGCCGACCGGCCTCCCCCTCCCTCCTTTATATACAGGGGCAGGGGGCACCCTGGAACACACAAGTTTCTCTTAACCGTGTGCGGTGCCCCCCTCCATAGCTACACACCTCGATCATACCATCATAGTGCCTAGGCAAAGCCCCACGCCGGTAACATCATCATCACCGTCACCATGCCATCTTGCTGATGAATTCACCCTCGTCCTCAACTGGATCAAGAGCATGAGGGAGGTCATCAAGCTGAACGTGTGCTGAATGCGGTGGTGCCGTACGTTGGATCAGTTGGATAGCAAAGAAGTTCGACTACATCAACCACGTTACTAAACGCTTCCGCTTTCGGTCTACGAGGGTACGTGGATACACTCTCCCCTCTCATTGCTATGCACATCCTAGATAGATCTTGCTTGATCGTAGGATTTTTTTTTTGAAATTACTGCATTCCCCAACAGTAATACAAACAAAGACTAATATATTATGATACCATCAGAGTTTCCATGCTCAAGGGAAAATGCTCAAGGTGGTAGGCTCTGGATATTTAGGAGAGAGTCTTGACTCAGATATAAATAGATAGGATAGTGCTACTTGGTAAGGAAAATGCTTAGACGCTACAGTCAATCGGTTTGGTCAAATAGCTACATGAAAGTGCATTAAGTCGACTAGAAGGAGGGTGAATAGGTGATTTCTACAAATTTGTCACTGAGAAATTTCAGGGTGAGGAAATTCCTAAGTCACGAACAACTAGCAGCGGAATAAGTACTAAAGTGTAAGAATAACAGAAGCATAGTCATCATGATGAAATGAAAAAAACAAACACAGAGCGCAAGTAGCGTAAACTCAGGATAGGCAGGCTGAAGACAATGTGACTGAAGAAATTGGATTGAGGAAATAGAGAAAGTCTTCAGTCAAAGTCTTCAAACAATAATGATCAGGTTCATCAACACATGAATGAGGAAATGGAAGGGTTGAGGAAATAGAACCAGTAGGCTTGGTGAAGACAATGATTTGGTAGACCAGTTCCAACTGCTGCGACAGTTGTACGTCTGGTTGGAGCGGCTGAGTATTTAAACTCGAGACACACAATCCCGGACACATAGTCCTCACTATATTCTCCTTGAGCTAAGGTCACACAGACCTCACCCAACACTCGTGGTAAGTCTTCACAGGTGATTTCCAAACCTTCACAGACTTGGCACTTGGCGATCCACAATTCCTCTTGGATGCTCAAACCATGACGCCTAACCGTCTGGAGGATACACAGTCCTCAAAGGTAACAAGCGTCGGTTCCACACAGGAACAATCTCTTCAGTGATGCTCAATCACTTTGGGTTTGTAGGTGTTTGGGTTTGGGTTTTGGGTTTTCCTCACTTGATGATTTTTGCTGAAAGTCCTTGGAGGATGGGATGCTCTCAATGACAAGTGTCAGTTTCTCCCGGAGCAGCCAACCAGCTAGTGGTTGTAGGGGGCAGCTATTTATAGCCTAGGGAGCAGCCCGACATGATAAGACATAAATGCTCTTCAATGATATGACCGTTAGGTGGTAGGATATTTTGGACAGCTGGCATGTGGCACAGCAATAGTCGGATTTGAGGTATCAAATTCCTCAGGGCTGTCATGTTCCTCACTGTGTAGTCAATCCGCACTGGCAAATTCCTAACTCTTCAGTCAGAACAAATTCCTCAGAGACCAGAAGATCTTCGTCTCTATCACTAAAGAAATAGACTGAGCTGATATGAAATTTCCAATGGCTTCACTCGAAAGGATTGGGTAGGTGTAGGATTTTGAGATGAGCATCACTTGGAAATCAGTTTCCTTAGTATTACCTCGAGCCCCTTTAATAGTACGGTGTTTCCTATGACTCAAGAAAGAGAAAATGAAACTACGAAAACAAAATTCTTCACGCTTCATAATCCTCGCATGAATATCCAAGTCTTCAAGGTCACACCAATTTCTTCACTTTCAAAATCTTCAGGAGAACCAAAGTCTTCAGCTGAAGACATACATTTTTAGGGGTCGACATTCAACGTAAATGTTAAACTTCTCATCGACTTATAGAGCTTGTGTACACTCACAAACATATTAGTCCCTTAACCTATAAGTCTTCAATACACCAAAATCACTAAGGGGCACTAGATGCACTTACAATCTCCCCTTATTTTTTTGGTGATTGATGACAAATAGGTTAAGTTTTCAATGGGAATAAACATATTAATTGAAAGTGCTCAATATTGAGGAATTTGATTGCAAGACATAGAAGAACTCCCCCTGAAGATGTGCATATGTGAGGAATTTTCTTGAAAAGCAAATGCACATTGTGGAGTAATATCATGGAGATCTCCCCCTATATCTTGTAATTCATACATGTATTTAACATATCGAATGAAGAATTTGAAATGCATGATGAAATGTGGTGACTGATGTAATTCAGCATGCGTGCATAACATATATGAGGAAATAGCATGCAGAAAAACAGAGGAAAAGTATTAGGTCACCATCGGACTTAAGTTTACAACTCGATCCAACAAACACTACAGAAGAGAAAGAGTTACAACTTAACAAAATACGCCCATATAAATAGACCCGCTTGAAGACTAACTCAAATTTCTCCCCCTTTGTTATCAAATGACCAAAAGGGACGAAAAGTGAGGACTAACACCCCTGAAGAATATCATCACGAAGTCGATGGAGGAGCGCCAACGCTGTTGGGGTCGGTTGTTGGAGTAGGGCCTGCCGCAGTGTCGTCCAAATCTTCATTTTCATCAGTCTCGCGCGAAGAAGAACATGAGCTGGCCACCAAAGAAGGAACTTCGACTTTCTTGAATTTCTTCGACGGTCGCTTAGACCAGTCGAAGTCCTGCTTGAGGCCCATCTGTTTAAGATCTTCTTCACCATAGCGATGAGTGATACGTCTCCAACGTATCTATAATTTTTGATTGTTCCATGCTATTATATTATCTGTTTTGGATGTTTAATGGGCTTTATTATATACTTTTATATTATTTTTGGGACTAACCTATTAACCGGAGGCCCAGTCCAAATTGCTGTTTTTTGCCTATTTCAGTGTTTCGCAGAATAGGAATATCAAACGGAATCCAAACGGAACGAAACCTTCGGGAGAGTGATTTTTGGAACAAACGTGATACAGAGGACTTGGAGTGGACGTCAAGAAAGAAGCAAGGAAGCCACGAGGCAGGGAGGTGCGCTGCCCCCCTGGGCGCGCCCCCACCCATGTGGGCCCCTCGCAGCTCCACCGACGTACTTCTTCCTCCTATATATACCCATATACCCCGAAAACATCCAGAGCATAATAGATCGGGAGTTCCACCGCCGCAAGCCTCTATAGCCACCAAAAACCAATCGGGACCCTGTTCCGGCACCCTACCGGAGGGGGAATCCCTCACTAGTGGCCATCTTCATCATCCCGGCGCTCTCCATGACGAGGAGGGAGTAGTTCACCCTCGGGGCTGAGGGTATGTACCAGTAGCTATGTGTTTGATCTCTCTCTCTCTCTCGTGTTCTTGATTTGGCACGATCTTGATGTATCGCGGGCTTTGCTATTATAGTTGGATCTTATGATGTTTCTCCCCCTCTACTCTCTTGTAATGGATTTAGTTTTCCCTTTGAAGTTATCTTATCGGATTGAGTCTTTAAGGATTTGAGAACACTTGATGTATGTCCTGCGTGGGATACTCGTGGTGACAATGGGGTATTCTATTGATCTACTTGATGTATGTTTTGGTGATCAACTTGTGAACTTATGAACTTATGCATAGGGGTTGGCACACATTTTCGTCTTGACTCTTCGGTAGAAACTTTGGGGCACTCTTTGAAGTACTTTGTGTTGGTTGAATAGATGAATCCGAGATTGTGTGATGCATATCATATAATCATGCCCACGGATACTTGAGGTGACATTGGAGTATCTAGGTGACATTAGGGTTTTGGTTGATTTGTGTCTTAAGGTGTTATTCTAGTACGAACTCTACGATAGATTGAACGGAAAGAATAGCTTCGTGTTATTTTACTACAGACTCTTGAATAGATCGATCAGAAAGGATAACTTTGAGGTGGTTTCATACCCTACAATAATATCCTCATTTGTTCTCCGCTATTAGTGACTTTGGAGTGACTCTTGGTTGCATATTGAGGGATAGTTATATGATCCAATTATGTTATTATTGTTGAGAGAACTTGCACTAGTGAAAGTATGAACCTTAGGCCTTGTTTCGAAGCATTGCAATACCGTTTTCGCTCACTTTTATCATTAGTTACCTTGCTGTTTTTATAATTTCAGATTACAAAAACCTATATCTACCATCCATATTGCACTTGTATCACCATCTCTTCGCCGAACTAGTGCACCTATACAATTTACCATTGTATTGGTGTGTTGGGGACACAAGAGACTCTTTGTTATTTTGTTGCAGGGTTGCTTGAGAGAGACCATCTTCAACCTACGCCTCCCATGGATTGATCAACCTTAGGTCATCCACTTGAGGGAAATTTGCTACTGTCCTACAAACCTCTGCACTTGGAGGCCCAACAATGTCTACAAGAAGATGGTTGTGTAGTAGACATCAAGTTCTTTTCTGGCGCCGTTGTCGGGGAGGTTAGTGCTTGAAGCGATGTCTTTAGATCTAGCAATTGAATCTTTTTATTTCTTGTTTATCACTAATTTAGTCTATAAAAGAAAACTAAAAAAAGGAATTGAGGGTGCCTCATATGCTTCATCTTTTTAATGTCTGTCGTGAAAATGATGGGAAGGAAAATTGTGCTCAAGTACTAGAAGAAGAATTACATAGATGCTTGGCATAAAATATGTGAATGATGAGCATGATTGCAATGTTGTTAGTATGAATTCTTTGAATACCCATGATGCTAATGATATGCAAAGCCACAAGCTTGGGGATGCTATGCTTGATGAAGATGGTATGTTTAGTCCCCCAAGTTTTGATGAGAATAATTATTATGATGAAAGCATGCCTCCTATTTTTGATGATTATATTGATGAAAGTGGGTTTGGAAGAGTGTCAAATTTAGGAAGTAATGATCCCACTATTTTGGAGGATGTTTAATATTATTGTGATAATTATGAAAGTGGATTTGGAGAGGTCATGACTTTATTTAGTAATGAATCCACTATTTCGGAAGAGATTCCAATTGATTATGAGAACAAAGTTGCTATCTATGATGATCATTGTGATGAATTGTATGTTATTAAGAATAATGATAACCATGAAACTTGTCATCATGATTTTAGTTTTCAATTGGATTATGCCTCAGATGATAATTATTTTGTTGAGTTTGCTCCTGCTACTATTCATGAGAAAAAATTTGCTTATGTGGAGAGTAATAAAATTTGTATGCTTGTAGATCATGAAAAGAATGCTTTAGGTGATGGTTATATTGTTTAATTCATTCATGATGCTACCGAAAATTATTATGAGGGAGGAATATATGCTTGTAGGAATTGCAATAATATCAAGTTTCCTCTCTATGTGCTTAAAGTTTTAAAGTTATGCTTGTTTTGCCTTCCTATGCTAGTTGATTATTGTTCCCATAAGTTGTTTGCTCACAAAATCCCTATGCATAGGAAGTGGTTTAGACTTAAATGTGCTAGTCATATTCTTCATGATGCTCTCTTTATGTTTCAATTCTTATCTTTTTTGTGAGCATCATTGAAATCATCATGCCTAGCTAGGGGCGTTAAACTTTAGCGCTTGTTGGGAGGCAACCCAATTTTATTTTTGTTCTTTGACTTTTCTTATGTTTAGTAATAAATAATTCATCGAGCCTCTTTTTATATGTGGTTTTATTTTTTAATTAGTGTTTGTGCCAAGTAGAACCTTTGGGAAGACTTGGGTGAAGTCTATGCAATCTTGCTGTAAAAAACAGAAACTTTTGTGCTCACGAGATTAGCTTCCATTTTTTACTGGAAAGTGCTTTTGGGTTGATTATTTTTTCAGATGATTAATAGATAAATTACTCAGGTCCAACAATTTATTTCAGAATTTTTGGAGTTCCATAAGTATTCGAATGATACAGATTACTACAGACTGTTCTGTTTTTGACAGATTCTGTTTCTATGTGTTGTTTGCTTATTTTGATGAATCTATGAGTAGTATCGGAGGGTATGAACCATAGAGAAGTTGGAATACAGTATATATTACACCAATCTGAATTTATAATGAGTTCACAATAGTACCAAAAGTGGTGATTTATTTTCTTATACTAACGGAGCTTACGAGTTTTCTGTTGAGTTTTGTGTTGTGAAGTTTTCAAGTTTTGGATAAAGATTTGATGGACTACGGAATAAGGAGTGGCAAGAGCCTAAGCTTGGGGATGCCCAAGTCACCCAAGGTAATATTCAAGGACAACCAAGAGCCTATGCTTGGGCATGGCCCTGAAGGCATCCCCTCTTTCGTCTTCGTTCATCGGTAACTTTACTTGGAGCTATATTTTTATTCACCACATGATATGTGTTTTGCTTGGAGCGTCATGTCATTTTATTTTATTTTTCTTGCTGTTTGTATAATATCCCAAGATCTGAAATTCTTAAATGTTAGAGAGTCTTCACATAGTTGCATAATTATTCGACTACTCATTGATCTTCACTTATATCTTTCGGAGTAGTTTGTCATTTGCTCTAGTGCTTCACTTATATCTTTTTAGAGCACAGTGGTGGTTTTATTTTGAAGAAATAGATGAACTATCATGCTTCACTTATATTATTTTGAGAGTCTTTTAGAACAGCATGGTAATTTGCTTTGGTTATAAATTAGTCCTAATATGATGGGCATCCAAGTTGGGTAAAATAAAAACTTTCATATGGAGTGCATTAAACACTATGATAAATTTGATACTTGATAATTGTTTTGAGATATAAAGGTGGTAATGTTAGAGTCATGCTAGTTGGGTAATTATGAAATTGATAAATACTTGTGTTAAAGTTGGCAAGTCCCGTAGCATGCACGTATGGTGAACCTTGTGTGACAAATTTGAAGCATGGGGTGTTCTTTGATTGCCTTCCTTATGAGTGGAGGTCGGGATCGCGCAATGGTTAACTCCTACCAACCCTTCCCCTAGGAGCATGCGTAGTAGTACTTTGCTTCGAGGGCTAGTAAACTTTTGCAATAAGTATATGAGTTCTTTATGACTAATGTGAGTCCATTGATTATACGCACTCTTACCCTTCCGCAATTTGCTAGCCTCTACGGTACCGTGCATTGCCCTTTCTCACCTTGAGAGTTGGTGCAAACTTCGTCGGTGCATCCAAACCCCGTGATACGATACACTCTCACACATAAACCTCCTTATATCTTCCTGAAAACAGCCACCATACCTACCTATTATGGAATTTCCATAGCCATTCCGAGATAATATTTCCATGCAACTTTCCATCGTTACGTTTATTATGACACGCTCCACCATTGTCATATTGCTATGCATGATCATGTAGTTGACATCGTATTTGTGGCAAAGCCACCTTTATAATTCTTTCATACATGTCGCTGTTGATTCATTGCATATCCCGGTATACCGCCGGAGGCATTCACATAGAGTCATATTTTGTTCTTAGTATCGAGTTGTAATTCTTGAGTTGTAAGTAAATAAAAGTGTGATGATCTTCATTATTAGAGCATTGTCCCATGTGAGGAAAGGATGATGGAAGCAACGATTCCCTAACAAGTTGGGATGAGTCTCCGGAATTTATGAAAAATAAAAGAGGCCAAAGAAGCCCAAATAAAAAAAAGAGGCCAAAGAAGCCCAGCAAAAAATGAGAGAAAAAGAGAGAAGGGACAATGTTACTATCCTTTTTCCACACTTGTGCTTCAAAATAGCACCATGATCTTCATGATAGAGAGTCTCTTATTTTTTCACTTTCATATACTAGTGGGAATTTTTCATTATAGAACTTGGCTTGTATATTCCAATGATGGGCTTCCTCAAAATGTCCTAGGTCTTCGTGAGCAAGCAAGTTGGATGCACACCCACTTAGTTTCTTTTGATGAGCTTTCATACATTTATAGCTCTAGTGCATCCGTTGCATGGCAATCCCTACTCCTCGTATTGACATCAATTGATGGGCATCTCCATAGCCCGTTGATTAGCCGCGTCAATGTCAGACTTTCTAATTTTTTGTTTTCTCACATAATCATTATCATCATACTCTACTCCACCCATAGTGCTATGTCCATGGCTTACGCTCATGTATTATGTCAGGGTTGAAAAGGCTGAAGCGCGTTAAAAAGTATGAACCAATTGCTTGGCTGAAACCGAGGTTGTGCATGATGGGAGCATTTTGTGTGACGAAAATGAACCATGGCCAAACTATATGATTTTGTAGGGATAAGCTTTCTGTTGCTATGTTATTTGGATAAGACATAAGCTGCTTGGTTAGCATGCTTGAAGTATTACTATTTTTATGTCAATATTAAACTTTTATCTTGAATCTTTTGGATCTGAACATTCATGCCACAATAAAGAGAATTACATTGAAAATTATGTTAGGTAGCATTCCACATCAAAAATTCTGTTTTTATCATTTACCTACTCGAGGACGAGCAGGAATTAAGCTTGGGGATGCTTGATACGTCTCCAACGTATCTATAATTTTTGATTGTTCCATGCTATTATATTATCTGTTTTGGATGTTTAATGGGCTTTATTATATACTTTTATATTATTTTTGGGACTAAACTATTAACCGGAGGCCCAGTCCAAATTGCAGTTTTTTGCCTATTTCAGTGTTTCGCAGAAAAGGAATATCAAACGGAATCCAAACAGAATGAAACCTTCGGGAGAGTGATTTTTGGAACAAACGTGATACCGAGGACTTGGAGTGGACGTCAAGAAAGAAGCAAGGAGGCCACGAGGCAGGGAGGCGTGCCTACCCCCCTGGGCGCACCCCCACCCTCGTGGGCCCTTCGCAGCTCCACCGACCTACTTCTTCCTCCTATATATACCGATATACCTCAAAAACATCCAGAGCATAATAGATCGGGAGTTCCGCCGCCACAAGCCTCTGTAGCCACCAAAAACCAATAGGGACCCTATTCCGACACCCTGCCGGAGGGGGATCCCTCATCGGTGGCCATCTTCATCATCCCGGCAATCTGCATGACGAGGAGGGAGTAGTTCACCCTCGGGGCTGAGGGTATGTACCAGTAGCTATGTGTTTGATCTCTCTCTCTCTCATGTTCTTGATTTGGCACGATCTTGATGTATCGCGAGCTTTGCTATTATAGTTGGATCTTATGATGTTTCTCCCCCTCTACTCTCTTATAATGGATTGAGTTTTCCCTTTGAAGTTATCTTATCGGATTGAGTCTTTAAGGATTTGAGAACACTTTATGTATGTCTTGCGTGGGATACTCATGGTGACAATGGGGTATTCTATTGATCTACTTGATGTATGTTTTGGTGATCAACTTGCGGGTTCAGTGACCTTGTGAACTTATGCATAGGGGTTGGCACACATTTTTGTCTTGACATTCGGTAGAAACTTTGGGGCACTCTTTGAAGTACTTTGTGTTGGTTGAATAGATGAATCTGAGATTGTGTGATGCATATCGTATAATCATGCCCACGGATACTTGAGGTGGCATTGGAGTGTCTAGGTGACATTAGGGTTTTGGTTGATTTGTGTCTTAAGGTGTTATTCTAGTACGAACTCTACGATAGATTGAACGGAAAGAATAGCTTCGTGTTATTTTACTACAGACTCTTGAATAGATCGATCAGAAAGGATAACTTTGAGGTGGTTTCATACCCTACAATAATATCCTCATTTGTTCTCCGCTATTAGTGACTTTGGAGTGACTCTTGGTTGCATATTGAGGGATAGTTATATGATCCAATTATGTTATTATTGTTGAGAGAACTTGCACTAGTGAAAGTATGAACCTTAGGCCTTGTTTCGAAGCATTGCAATACCGTTCTCGCTCACTTTTATCATTAGTTACCTTGCTGTTTTTATAATTTCAGATTACAAAAACCTATATCTACCATCCATATTGCACTTGTATCACCATCTCTTCGCCGAACTAGTGCACCTATACAATTTACCATTGTATTGGGTGTGTTGGGGACACAAGAGACTCTTTGTTATTTGGTTGCAGAGTTGCTTGAGGGAGACCATCTTCAACCTACGCCTCCCACAGATTGATAAACCTTAGGTCATCCACTTGAGCGAAATTTGCTACTGTCCTACAAACTTCTGCACTTGGAGGCCCAACAACGTCTACAAGAAGAAGGTTGTGTAGTAGACATCAATGAGATAGAACAGGCCCGGTGCGATCAAATACTTCATGGAGGTAGTAATGGTTCTTCTTCACTGAATTGTGTGTAGCAGTCATGTTGTGAAGAATTGAACCAAACTGACGCTTGACCCATTTGTGGTTGTGATCGACCTTCTAATGAAGACTGAGGAGTAGCTCATGATCAGTCATCACCCTTGGAGCTGTGCCTTGAGGATTTTGCTTTGAAGCATTGGTGGCAGAGTCATGAGTGGTAGAGTCATCATTGGTGGAGTAAGATGCAGCTTTGCGGAACTGTCCATCCAATGGACGAATGCCTTCATCAATAATAGTGGCCTGGCCCTTTTCATCAGCTAAGGAAATAGTCCGCTTGAGGACTTCAATGGGGGCAAGTAGTTAATTGGTTAAGTGTATCAGCCTTGTAGTTGGTTGAAGACCTTGATCTGATGAATTTCATTATCCAGGGAGCGTAAGGCTTCAATTCAAATAGAGAGAGAGCAACATTTTCCATAGTCCTCATCAGGAAATCATGGTAGCTGACTGGAATACCATGCATGATATTGAATAGCAGATTCTTCGTGATGCCAACGACTTCTTCATCATTTGAGTCGTGGCCTTTGATAGGACTCAGGGTCTTGGTCAAAATGCGATAGACAGTATGAGGCACATAAAGCAATTCCTTCACGAGGAATTTGGTTCTTGGGGCTTGGCCAGACTTCAGCGGCTTCATCAACACTTGCACGAAATGATCAGAGAGCTCAGGTTCATGATAGAGGAGACGTGCACCTTCAAGGGGAGGACTGACAGGCAGGGAATGAAGCATTTCAGAGACCAGTGCTTTGAAGTGTGTGTTCTCTCTCATCTAGTCCAACACCCAAGAATTTATATCATCATAATTGCCGATGATGTGCAGCGTCGCGTAGAATTGAAGAATTAGCTCTTCATTCCAATCACATATATCAGTGCAGAAGTTGAGTAGCCTAGCGTTATGAAGAACACTAAGGACTGGGGTGAAGCAAGGCAGCGATTCCATATCCACATGAGGAATATGCTCATGGTCAAAGATCTTGTCTTTATCGGATAGCAGTGAAGAATAGAAGCTCATCTGACTGGCTGTCGAGAAACGCTTCCTTCAAAGACGAGCAGATCATATGGATTGTAATCAGTGAAGAATACATGCTCATGAAAGAAGTTATCAGCCTTGAACTTCTGCGTGTTTGAGAAAGGATTCTTCGACTTGGGATGAGGAGTATCAGTCAATGTCTTCGCTGCCTCTTGAATCACAGTCTCAGGGGCCACAGGCTGAGTAATGTCAGTTTCCATTTCAGTGGAAGCTTGGGTCTCCTTTTCTTCAACAGCTTTATCATCAGCACTAGTGGCTGGAATTTTTTCAGGTATGGTAAGAAGAGGTGCTTGAGGTTCATCAGAGCCCGTATGAATTTCTTCAGTCTAGACTGGGGACTGAGGAATCTTTTGCAGTGGGGTGAACATGGGAGAATTGGTGTGATGACTTTCCCAATAGTCATCATTCAACACTGGAGTGGTGCACCCAATGTCCACGTCGTCTTCTTCTTCATCAATTTCCTCTACTCCTGCATCTTCAGCCGTGAACTGAGGCATGGGCGATGATACCAGAGGGGTTGAAGTGACATTGTCCACTTCATTTTCTTCATCCATCTGCTCTGTCGAAGCAGCAGAAGGATCTTCTTTATATAATTCACTTGGAATCACATAATCTTCACCAAAAGGAATGATTTCCTTTGATGGCATGCTTGAAAGAGGAACAACATCTATTGGATTTGCAAATGAGCTGGTCAAAGTCTTCGCCTTCTTGGGAGCAGAAGACACTAAGGAAGCAGATGCTTTCCTTTTCTTCGCTGTTGCTCGCTCTGCAACCTTGGTTTTCTTCACTTCTAATGCAGAAGGAAGGATAGGACTTGGTGTTGGCGTTGGTGCAGGAGGGGCAGAGAAAATTGGTGCAGTTTCTTCAGGCATAACTGATGTAGTTGTCCTGACTTCTTCAGTTTCCTCAGGCGCAACGTCACATGCTTCAGCTGGCCTGTCTTGTTCTTCAAGCGCAACACTAGTGGTTGCCCTGGCAATTTCTTCAGCGGCTAGAATAGCTTCATCAGCCCTGGTGCTTTTAGTCTCATCAGCAACCTGATTTTCATCAGCGGTGTTGGCATGTTCTTCAGTTGGCTGTGCAGATGCTTCAGCCTGAGGAATTTCAATGTGCGTTGGAGCATCAACATTGGGTGTAAATCCCTTCGCCATTCTGATGAATCTGACCTTGGCTCCCAGCCATTCTGCCTTGCAGGCGTCAAATTCATCACTGAGTTTCTTGATCTCAGATGCAGAGCGACAAGTTCATCAAGCGATAGCGTTAGAACATTGTCCTTCAGAAAGCGTTGTTTCTTGTACTGTGTTTTCTTCACGGACCTGGCTTTCTCAAATTTCCATTTTTCTTCAGAGATGAAAGCCGTCAACATATGACTTCGGCCAGGTGTGAGGTTTAATTCCGGCAAGGGAGTGTTTGGGTCCTTGTGCCAGAGGTCAATGAAGTCCAGGATCTTCTTCGGATCCAGCATGAGTGGCACATCACTACCCTTGGCTCTAGCGGCCCTTTGTTGTCTGTCTTTGATGATTTCGGCTAATTCCTCCTCACCAGCTTCGTCATCATTTGATGGCACTTGGAAGGCAACTTGCTTCTTGTGAGGACTTGGTCTAGTGCCTCGTCCAGCAGTGGCCTTGGTCTTCGGCAAAGTGGGGCCTGTTGAAGACTGAGGAGGAGCTGAAGAACTTGCATATGCTCCTTAGGCAATTGAGATGCCTGTGGTCCTTCGGTAAGAGGCGAGATGCACATGTGCCGAGGACTTTGCTGGAGGAGCTGAGGGTTTTGCAACTTGAGGAACTGGAGCATCTTGAGGAATAGGCCGTGAGGGCATTGCTGAGGAATGTGGTTTCCGAGCAGGCTTCTTAGGCATAATCTTCTTGCTAGTAGAGGCCTCAGCAGCAGCAACAACTGAGTCTTCGTTGAATTTCCTCATTGCTTCGTTGACCTGTTTGGCCAACTTGGCTTGCCGCTTGGCCCATTCATCAGCATAGTCCTCACCGCGTTTGATGCTAGTGGGATCAACAATTTTGCTAGGTGCTGCTACGTCTTGAGCTTGCGTTGGTTTTCCTTGAAGAGGAAAGGGTGATGCAGCAATAGTAGCGTAAGTATTTCCCTTAGTTTTTGAGAACCAAGGTATCAATCCAGTAGGAGGCTCCTCAAAAGTCCCACGCACCTACACAAATAAACAAAGAACTCGCAACCAATGCAATAAAGGGGTTGTCAATCCCTTCACGGCCACTTGCGAAAGTGAGATCTGATAGAGATAGTATGATAAGATAAATATATTTTTGGTATTTTATAAGATAGATTCAAAAAGTAAAGGTGCAAATAAAAGTAGATTGGAAGTTTATATGATAAAAGATAGACCCGAGGGCCATAGGTTTCACTAGAGGCTTCTCTCAAGATAGCATAAGTATTACGGTGGGTGAACAAATTACTGTCGAGCAATTGATAGAAAAGCGAATAATTATGAGATTATCTAGGCATGATCATGTATATAGGCATCACGTCCGCAACAAGTAGACCGACTCCTGCCTGCATCTACTACTATTACTCCACACATCGACCGACTCTTGCCTGCATCTAGAGTATTAAGTTCATAAAGAACAGAGTAACGCATTAAGCAAGATGACATGATGTAGAGGGATAAACTCAAGCAATATGATATAAACCCCATCTTTTTATCCTCGATGGCAACAATACAATACGTGCCTTGCTGCCCCTGCTGCCATGGGAAAGGACACCGCAAGATTGAACCCAAAGCTAAGTACTTCTCCCATGGCAAGAAAGATCAATCTAATAGGCCAAACCAAACTGATAATTCGAAGAGACTTGCAAAGATAACTCAACCATACATAAAAGAATTCAGAGGAGATTCAAATATTTCTCATAGATAAACTTGATCATAAACCCATCGGATCTCGACAAACACACCGCAAAAAGAGTTTACATCGAATAGATCTCCACAAGTGAGGGGAGAACTTTGTATTGAGATCCAAAAAGAGAGAAGAAGCCATCTAGTTAATAACTATGGACCCAAAGGTCTGTGGTAAACTACTCACAACTCATTGGAGGGGCTATGGTGTTGATGTAGAAGCCCTCCATGGTCGATTCCCCCTCTAGCGGAGCGCCGGTGAAGGCTCCAAGATGGGATCTCGCGGATACAGAAGGTTACGGCGGTGGAAATTGTGTTTCCTTGGCTCCCTGGATGTTTTCAGGGTACGTAGGTATATATACGAGGAAGAAGTACGTCGGTGGCTGCCCGAGGGGCCCACAAGACAGGGGGCACGCCCTGTAGGGATGGGCGCGCCCTCCTATCTCGTGGCCGCCTCGGCTGCTGCTTGGCTTGCACTCCAAGTCCTCTGGATCACGTTCATTCCAAAAATCACGCTCCCGAAGGTTTCATTCCGTTTGGACTCCATTTGATATTCCTTTTCTTCGAAATACTGAAATAGGCAAAAAAATAGCAATAGGGTTGGGCCTCCGGTTAGTAGGTTAGTCCCAAAAATGATATAAATGTGTAAAATAAAGCCCATAAACATCCAAAAGGGGTAATATAATAGCATGGAACAATCAAAAATTATAGATACGTTGGAGACGTATCAAGCATCCCCAAGCTTAATTCCTACTCGTCCTCGAGTAGGTAAATGATAAAAACAGAATTTTTGATGTGGAATGCTACCTAGTATAATTCTCAATGTAATTTTCTTTATTGTGGCATGAATGTTCAGATCCAAATGATTCAAAATAAAAGTTCATATTGATAAGAAAATAGTAACACTTCAAGCATACTAATCAAAGCAATCATGTCTTCTCAAAATAACATGGCTAAAGAAAGTTCATCCCTACAAAATCATATAGTTAGGCTATGCTTCATTTTCGTCACACAAAGATGTTCCCAACTTCTATACCCCCGATGACAAGCCAAGCAATTGTTTTGTACTTAAATAATCTCAAACTTTTTCAACCTTCACGCAATACATGAGCGTGAGCCATGGATATAGCACTATGGGTGGAATAGAATATGATGATGGGGATTGTGTGGAGAAGACAAAAAAGGATAAAGTCTCACATTGATGAGGATAATCAACGGGCTATGGAGATGCCCAATTGATGTCAACATGAGGAGTAGGGATTGCCATGCAACGGATGCACTAGAGCTATAAATGAATGCTCAACAAAAGAAAACTAGTGGGTGTGCATCCAACTTGCTTGCTCACGAAGACCTAGGGCATTTGAGGAAGCCCATCATAGGAATATACAAGCCAAGTTCTATAATGAAAAATTCCCACTAGTATAAGAAAGTGACAACTATGAGACTCACTATATGAAAACATGGAGCTACTTTGAAGCACAATATATGAGACTCGCTATATGAAGAACATAGTGCTACTTTGAAGCACAAGTGTGGAAAAGGAGATAGTAACATTGCCCCTTTTATTTTTTTCTTTTTTTTCTTTTTTTTGGGACTTTTTTTTGGCCTTTATTTTTTTTTCTTTTTTTTCTTTTGGGCAATGCTCTAATAATGATGATCATCACACTTTTATTGATTACAACACAAGAATTACAACTCGAAACTAGAACAAGATATGACTCTATATGAATGCCTTCGGCGGTGTACCGGGATGGTGCAATGAATCAAGAGTGACATGTATGAAAAATTATGCATGGTGGCTTTGCCACAAATACGATGTCAACTACATGATCATGCAATGGCAATATGACAAAAGTAAAGTATGTCATGATGATGATGAATGGAACGGTGGAAAGTTGCATGGCAATATATCTCGGAATGGCTATGGAAATGCCATAATAGGTAGGTATGGTGGCTGTTTTGAGGAAGATATAAGGAGGTTTATGTGTGATAGAGCGTATCGTATCACGGGGTTTGGATGCACCAGCGAAGTTTGCACCAACTCTCAAGGTGAGAAAGGGCAATGCACGGTACTGAAGAGGCTAGCAAAGGTGGAAAGGTAAAAGTGCGTATGATCCATGGACTCAACATTAGTCAAAAGAACTCATATACTTATTGCAAAAATTTAGAAGTCATCAAAAATCAAGCACTACGCGAATGCTCCTAGGGGGATAGATTGGTAGGAAAAGACCATCGCTCGTCCCCGACCGCCACTCATAAGGATGCACAAGCCAGGTACACTTCATGTTTCAAATTTGTTACACAACTTTAACCATACGTGCATGCTACGGGACTTGGTAACTTCAACACAAGCATTCTTTAAATTCATAATCACACAACTAGCATGACTTTAATATCACTACCTCCATATCTCAAAACAATTATCAAGTATCAAATTGATCATAGCATCCATTTCACTTCCTATGATAGTTTTTATTATACCCAACTTGGATGCCTACCATTCTAGGACCAATTTTATAACCATAGAAAATACCATGCTGTTCTAAAAGACTCTCAAAATAATATAAGTGAAGCACGAGAGACTAGCAATTTCTACAAAAATAAGCCACCGTCGTGCTCTAAATGATATAAGTGAAGCACTAGAGCAAAAACTATCAAGCTCAAAAGATATAAGTGAAGCACATAGAGTATTCTAGCAAATTCAATCAAGTAGGCTTCTCCCAAAAGGTGTGTATAGCAAGCCTGATTGTGGTAAACTAAAAAGCAAAGACTAATATAATACACGACGCTCCAAGCAAAACACATATCATGTGGCGAATAAAAATATAGCTCCAAGTAAAGTTACCAATGAAAGAAGACGAAAGAGGGGATGCCTTCCCGGGGCATCCCCAAGCTTAGGCTTTTGGCTATTCTTGAATATCTCGGGGTGCCATGGGCATCCCCAAGCTTAGGCTCTTGCCACTCCTTATTCCATAGTCCATCAAATCTTTACCCAAAACTTGAAAACCTCACAACACCAAACTCAACAGGAAATCTCATAAGCTCCGTTAGTGAAAGAAAACAAAACCACCACATAAGGTACTGTAATGAAATCATTCTTTATTTATTTTGGTGTTAAACCTACTGTATTCCAACTTCTCTATGGTTTATAAACTATTTTACTAGCCATAGATGCATCAAAATAAGCAAACAACACACGAAAAACAGAATCTGTCAAAAACAGAACAGTTTGTAGCAATCTGTAACTAACACAAACTTTTGGAACTCTAAAAATCCTACCAAAATAGGAAGTCCTGGAATTTTTGTCTATTGATCAGCAGAAAAAAAATCAACACAAAAGCATGTCTCTGTGATTTAACAAAACTAATTTCGTGCGCCCAAAGTTTCTGTTTTTCAGCAGAATCAAATTAACAATCATCATAGGTTATCCTATAGGTTCTACTTGGCACAAACACTAACTAAAACATAAAAACACATCTAAACAGAATGTAGATGCAAAATTTATTACTAAACAGGAACAAAAACACAAAACACAAATAAAATTGGGTTGCCTCCCAACTAGCGCTATCGTTTAACGCCCCTAGCTAGCCATAAAAGCGAAGATAGATCTAAGTAGTGCCATCTTTGGCACTCAATTCATAAGTAGCCCGCATGATAGATTCATAAGGTAATTTGACTTTCTTTCTTGGAAAGTGCTCCATGCCTTTCTTTAATGGAAATTGGAATCTAATATTCCCTTCCTTCATATCAATAATCGCGCCAATCGTTCTAAGGAAAGGTCTACCAAGAATAATAGGGCAAGAAAGATTGCAATCTATATCAAGAACGATAATTCTACGGGCACCAAATTTCTATTTGCAACAATGAGAACATAATTGATCCTTCCCATTGGATTTTTAATGGTGGAATCCGCAAGGTGCAAATTTAAAGAGCAATCATCAAGATCGTGGAAACCTAGAATATCACATAAAGTTTTCGGAATCGTGGAAACACTAGCACCCAAATCACACAAAGCAAAACACTCATGATCTTTAATTCTAATCTTTATATTAGGTTCCCATTCATCATTAAGCTTTCTAGGTATAGAAACTTCCAAATTAAGTTTTTCATCATAAGATTGCATCAAGGCATCAACGATATGTTTGGTAAAAGCTTTATTTTGACTATAAGCATGCGGAGAATTAACAATGGATTGCAACAAGGAAATACAACCTTCTAAAGAACAATTATCATAATCAAATTCCTTGAAATCCGAGACAGTGGGTTCAATGCTATTTAAAGTCATGACCTCTCCAATCCCACTTTTACCAAATTTAGCATCAAGATCTTAAAACTCCGAATTCTTGGGACGCCTTCTAACTGAAGTTGACTCATCTCCAGTCCCATTATTATCAAGATTCATATTGCAAAACAAATATCTAATAGGAGACACATCAATAACTTTAAGATCTTCATCATTATTTTCATTGAAACTAGAATAACACACCTTTACAAAGCAATCTTTCTTAGCACGCAATCTAGCGGTTCTTTCCTTTCACTCATCAATGGAAATTCTCATGGATTTGAGAGACTCATTGATATCATGCTTAGGAGGAGTAGATCTAAGTTTAAGAGAATCAACATCAAGCGAAAGTCTATCAATGTTCCTAGCCAAATCATCAACTTTGAGCAATTTTTCTTCAAGCAAAGCATTAAAATTCTTTTGAGTAATCATAAATTCTTTCACACTATTCTCAAAATCAGAGGGCATCTTATTGAAATTACCATAAGAATCATTGTAGGAATTTCCATAATTATTAGAGGAATTACTAGGGAACGGTCTAGGATTAAAGTTTCCTCTACAAGCGTTGTTTCCGAAACTATTCCTACCAACAAAATTCACATCCATAGATTCATTATTATTCTCAATCAAAGTAGACAAAGGCATATCATTGGGATCAAGAGGAGTATTTTTAGTAGCAAACAACTTCATAAGTTCATCCATCTTTCCACTCAAAACATTGATTTCTTCTATAACATGCACTTTTTTACAAGAAGATCTTTAGGTGTGCCATTGAGAATAATTAGCCATAATATTATCAAGAAGTTTTGTAGCATCTCCTAATGTGATTTCCATAAACGTCCCTCCCACGGCTAAATCTAAGATATTTCTAGAACCAAAATTCAAATCGGCATAAATTTTTTGTATGATCATCCATAAATTCAAACCATGAGTAGGGCAATTGCGAATCATCAATTTCATTCTTTCCCAAGATTTGGCAACATGCTCATGATCAAGTTGTTTAAAATTCATAATATCGTTCCTAAGAGTGATGATCTTAGCGGGAGGAAAATACAAAGAGATAAAAGCATCTTTGCACTTGTTCCAAGAATCAATACTATTTTTAGGCAAAGACCAAAACCAAACTTTAGCACGATCTCTAAGTGAAAACGGAAATAACTTCAATTTAACAATATCGTTATCCGTATCTTTCTTCTTTTGCATATCACACAAATCAACAAAGTTGTTTAGATGAGTAGCGGCATCTTCACTAGGAGGGCCGGCGAATTGATCTTTCATAACAAGATTCAGCAAAGCAGTATTGATTTCACAAGACTCAACATCATTAAGAGGAGCAATCAGAGTTCTAAGGAAATCATTGTTATTGGTATTGGAGAAATCACACAATTTGGTATTATCTTGAGCCATGGCAACAAGTAATCCAACACACAAGCAAACAGAAAAAGGCAAGCGAAAAAGAGAGGAGAAGATTGGGAAAGAGAGGGCAAATAAAACGGCAAGGGTGAAGTGGGGGAGAGGAAAATGGCAAATAATGTAAATCGAGGGAGATGAGTTTGTGATGGGTACTTGGTATGTCTTGACTTGAGCGAAGACCTCCCCGGCAACGGCGCCAGAAATCCTTCTTGCTACGTCTTGAGCTTGCCTTGGTTTTCCTTGAAGAGGAAAGGGTGATGCAGCAATAGCAGCGTAAGTATTTCCCTCAGTTTTTGAGAACCAAGGTATCAATCCAGTAGGAGGCTCCTCAAAAGTCCCACACACCTACACAAACAAACAAAGAACTCGCAACCAATGCAATAAAGGGGTTGTCAATCCCTTCATGGCCACTTGCGAAAGTGAGATCTGATAGAGATAGTATGATAAGATAAATATATTTTTGGTATTTTATAAGATAGATGCAAAAAGTAAAGATGCAAATAAAACTAGATTGGAAGTTTATATGATAAAAGATAGACCCGGGGGCCATAGGTTTCACTAGAGGCTTCTCGCAAGATAGCATAAGTATTACGGTGTGTGAACAAATTACTGTCGAGCAATTGATAGAAAAGCGAATAATTATGAGATTATCTAGGCATGATCATGTATATAGGCATCACGTCCGCAACAAGTAGACCGACTCCTGCCTGCATCTACTACTATTACTCCACACATCGACCGACTCCTGCCTGCATCTAGAGTATTAAGTTCATAAAGAACAGAGTAACGCATTAAGCAAGATGACATGATGTAGAGGGATAAAATCAAGCAATATGATATAAACCCCATTATCGGTGTCAAAACCGGCGGATCTCGGGTAGGGGGTCCCGAACTGTGCGTCTAAGCGGATGGTAACAGGAGACAAGGGACACGATGTTTTTACCCAGGTTCGGGCCCTCTCGATGGAGGTAAAACCCTACTCCTGCTTGATTGATATTGATGATATGGGTAGTACAAGAGTAGATCTACCACGAGATCAAGGAGGCTAAACCCTAGAAGCTAGCCTATGGTATGATTGTTGTTCGTCCCACGGACTAAAACCCTCCGGTTTATATAGACACCGGAGAGGGCTAGGGTTACACAGAGTCAGTTACAATGGTAGGAGATCTACATATCCGTATTGCCAAGCTTGCCTTCCACACCAAGGAAAGTCCCATCCGAACACGGGACAAAGTCTTCAATCTTGTATCTTCATAGTCTTGGAGTCCGGCCAACGATGATAGTTCGGCTATCCGGACACCCCCTAGTCCAGGACTCCCTCAGTAGCCCCTGAACTAGGCTTCAATGATGACGAGTCCGGCGCGCATATTGTCTTCGGCATTGCAAGGCGGGTTCCTCCTCCGAATAATTCATAGAAGATTGTGAACACCAGGATAGTGTCCGGCTCTACAATATAAATTCCACATACCACCGTAAAGAGAATAATATTTACACAAGTTCAATCTGCTGACATATTTCGTGGTGTGACGTCACACCACGGCCAAGCCTTTACTCGAATCGTTTTTATTATTCCACCTCACCGCATTTAGCGAAGCGGTTTCCTTGGCACGTCTTATCGAAGCAGAGATCATGTCCCCTTATTCCGGGATTCTCATCAATACAGACGTGGGTAACCCAAACGCGCCCGTTGGCTCGCCCCCTCCATCGAAGGCAAGTCCCAAACGGTTACGGGGACGGCTCTTGGTATTCAACCCCTTTATAACGAGACCAAGGCATGTTCCTTTTCTTTAATCCTCAATTGAATCCGCCCCTCGCCCCGAGTTCCAACACCCAAGGCTCCAGATTTAGGCGCTTTGGACCTTCGACAATGTCCGGCTCTGACCTTTAGGGCTGGTGGATGCCCTCTTCCGTCACAGAAGAAGATGTGCTAAAGCTGAGAGACGCCAGGTATCTAACCGTCGAGATTTCCCATAGGCTACCCGCCCCAGGGCAAGTTATTCCCGCTCCCGAGCCTGGCGAGAGCGTGGTGTTCGTGTCTCACTTCCGTCGGGGTTTAGGCTTCCCGATGGACCCCTTCGTGAGGGGGCTCATGTTTTATTATGGGCTGGAATTCCATGACTTGGATCCGGAGTCCATCCTCCACATCTCATTGTTCATTGTTGTATGCGAAGCCTTCCTCAACACCACCCCTCACTTCAGATTGTGGCTCAAGACCTTCAACGTGGAGCCGAAGATGATCGAGGGGCGGCAGGCAGAGTGCGGAGGGGCAGTTATAAGCAAGAGAGCTGATGCTCCGTGGCCCGAGGGCTGTTTTCAAAAGGAGCTCGGTTTGTGGCAACAAGAGTGGTTCTACATCACCGCTCCCAGGGGCACCAGATGGGTGACGCCGCCTGCCTTTCGCTTGGGCCCTCCACAATGGCTGGCATCATGGGTCAACAAAGGGCTCGACTGGGGGCCGTCCAAGGACGTGCCATTATTGCAGGGCCGCATTCGAGACCTCCAAGAGAGGGAGATCAATCTGGTTGTAGTGGCGCAGGTCATGCTGATTCGGAGCCTTCTGCCCTACAAACGTCGCCCCCTCCGCCTGTGGGAATTCAATCCGGAGGGACCGCGAGCTCTCCAACACTTCATGGGCGCGACACCCGTGGAGATGTATAAACTGTTCTTCGGGTCACAAGAGATGTGTCCGGACCTGACCGAGGATGCAGGCCTGAGCTGCAATCGCCCGGATACTCAAGTAAGTAGTCCTGTGCCCGGACACGCTGTCCATATATTTACCATAAACTTGCCCTTTAACCAGCTATCTCTTGAACAGGAGTGGATAGCAAAAGCAAAACTGATACGGTGTCCGGCCCCCCTCCCTGAGACCACGCCGGATCCTGCGTTAATCAAGATGCTGGAGGCTGCGCCTTCGGAAGAGGGCGAAGGGGAAAACAGGAAAACTACCGCCTCCGCTAAGGAGGCTCTCAAGAGAGGGGGGATCGAGAATCCCTTCCTTCAGGGGGAGAAGAGGACCGCTTCTGAAGACACGAAGGCCAAGGCCTCAAAGCGGGGGAAGAAATCTTCACCAGAGGGTCCTGCGCCAGGAGAGGCCCCGGCTGCACTATTTCCCCAAGGGAATCAGCCCTCCAGCGAGCCGTAAGTAGAAAGGGGAGTTTTGTAATAAGGGACATCCCTGTTTTTATTTGTGAGGATAACCGAAATTTTTACCTTGTAGTTCGGATCTCAGCCCTTCGCAGTAGAGCTCATCTTCGGGGGATCTTCATCCGGAGATGATGGAGAGCGAAATGCCTCCACCTGCCGCCCCGTCAGGCGGGGTGGACGACCCCGAGGTGTCGTCGCGGAGGGTCTCCCCGAGTCCGGCGGGGCCGGAGAGTTCGGCACCATTTGGTGTACAGCCGGAGGAGCTGAAGGATCTGCTCGGGCGGGTGTCTATCTCAGAAGATCACCGTACGTTGATGAGTACGGTGATTGAAAGGATTTCATCCGCTGAGAGTGGGTTGCATGAGGCCATCAGAAGTTTACTGACGGGGTTTGAGATACGTAAAAATGATATACCTTTTGGCAGTTTTGCACATAGAGTGTGCCCTGTATAGATAGTAGCCCCTGAGACTCGGTACGTTGTCAAAAGCGACAGCGTGCCGATGATCATAATCTCAGTTATAAGATGTCGCCCTTCCTATTCAGGTGGCGGAACGTTCGGTGGCCAGCCGGACTGATAGAGTTGACGAACTGAAGCGGCAACTTGACGTTGCGGATGCGGACATCGCACTGGTCAATAAACGACTTGATGAGTTGCAAGGTATGTGGCTTCTCCGTGGACACCTTGTAAGGGAGCTTGATGCTCATGCCTTACAACATGTATGCTTAATGGAGATGGCACCGCTGCTATGGAGGACCTTCGGGCGGAGCTTTCCCGAGCCAAGGAGCAAGCCCGAAAAAGTAAAGCGGCTGCCTTGAAGGTGGCTGAAGAGCTAAAAGCCGAACAGCCTGCTCACTGCCGAAGCAGGGAGCAAATGGCTGAAATGGCCGTGAAGCTGAAGGATGCTACTGACCGCTATGAGTTTCTTGAAGGAGAACGCCGAGCGGAGCAAGAGGACCTGAAGAAGGCCACCGCCGAAGCCAAGGATGCCCGCTCCGCGATGAGAGCTATAAAGGAGGAGCTACGTCAGGCCGGTGATATTGCGGCTGGAAAGCCCTTTTTGCTGCGTAGGAAGTTCACGGATCCAAAGTATGCTTAGTTGGGCTAGTTGTGGGGTGCGGAGGATGCTTATCTGAATCTTGCGGTGAGTGCGGCGGACGCAGTCGCACACTTCCGAGGCCAAAAGGATCACAGAATGGAAGAGCTTTTTTGGTTTCAATTCCATAGTCCAGAGCGTCCACTTCCATTAACCGATTGGTTGGCTGAGTGGGCTGAGCAGAATAGGTTGTTCGGACTTGCCATGAAGGATGTTGTGGCTCATCTGTGGCCGAAAAGGCCCGAGCCGAAGAGTTATTTTGGCTTGGTGCAGCAGTTCCTTGATGCGGTGCCGCATATCAAGGCGATGAAGCGGTCGACATGCATAGAGGGTGCACGGATGGCTCTCGCCCGTGTCAAAACATACTGGGCAGAGATGGAGGCCACCGACGTTGCATCCCGGGATTCAGACAGGAGCCGATTACCAGCCGAGCACTATTTTGAGGAAGTCCTGCAGGGTGCTCGTTTAATAGAGTCGCAGTGCTCGAAAAACGTTATGTTCAAATGACATGTATGATTTTTGAAACCATATTTCAAATATATAATATAAGGGCTTTTTACACTTGTGCGTTCAAGTATTGAGATACCTCCTGTGCAGCCGTTAATGTATATGTGTATATAACCTGAAAGATGGCAGTCTTCGGCTTCAGCCCCCACGCACATAGTGCGGGGGTGTTTGCAAAAAAGCGCATTTTCACACTTAAATCCAACGTCTTGGTCTTGTGAAGGAGGTGATAGCGTAGCAAACTAGGCAACCGGACTATAATGCTTTATCACTTCCACTTAGCCATAGGAGTTCGATGGTGGGGCTACTATATAGCCCCTAGGGGCACCGCGCTCTCCTAATTCGGGGCGCATATGTGCCTGACCGGGAAACGGTCCTTCGTCAAAGCGGGGGAATTCTAAACATTCCGGTGGTCGATCGAGTGGTTGACCAGTCTCTCGCTATATCATGACAGTCAGTTTTCGGCTTTCTCTACTGAGGTGCTCACCAGGCCGAACCGGGGCACAATCGCAATAGTTCTCCCGGTGCCGTGTTAGCCGATAGAACGGAACGTAAGGCAGCAAAACACAGGAGCCGGGAAAACCAACATTTGACCAAAGACATGATTCGGAGCTGATGCATATAAGGCCTAACTCGAGACGCCGAACACTCCCTAAGGTATTCGGTCTTTATGAAAACGGGCAGAATGATGCCCTTAGCCCCTAGTGTCCAGGTACGTGCGAAAACTTCTGACGCGGCCGATGCCAAAATGCCAGCTTCCTCCTTGGTTATGGTAAGAAACCGGGGGATGTGTATCAACAAGAGACAGTAAAAAAGGTTTACGCAGGGTCTTAATCTAAAAAGAATCCTTGCAACGGGTCCCTACTACACGTCTGCGCCTGTGTCTCTGTTGTGCCATATCCTGGACGGGTGTAGCATGTTGTTCATCTGCAAAATAGAAGAACTTAGTTTTAAAGAAAAAAGAGATCATGCGAAAAGTGTATTTTTAAAATAAACAGAGTATGATTCAAAAAATGAATAAAATTGAGCTTTATTGGCTCTTATTGTACATGCGTGCAGCCCCTTGTAAGGAGGGGGGTACGCGGCTAGTAAGCCCCTTGTTTATTTGTGCCGGACTCGCCTAACCGTGTCCGGGGTCTCAATGACCTGTTTAGGTGCTTCAATCAGCAAGGCCGGATGAATGTGTGGCTGTCAAGGCAGTCTCACGTTCTTCCGTATTCGAGGAACACTCGAAGTTTCGTTTTAATGAGATGATGCCACGTGGACCGGGCATTTTAAGTGTAAGAGATGCATAATGCGGTATTGCGTTAAAGCGGGCGAAAGCTTCGCGTCCCAATAGTGCTTGGTAGCTACTTTTAAATGGGGCGATGTTGAAGACTAACTTTTCGCGACGGAAGTTGTCGGATGAGCCGAACACAACTTCTAGTAGTAGACAGCCCGTACAATGGGCATATGGGCCTGGCATCACTCCTTTAAAGGAAGTGTTGCTATGGCGAATTTTGGTTGGGTCTATCCCCATTCTACGGATTGTGTCCTGGTATAACAGGTTTAGATCACTGCCGACGTCCATTAGGACTTGTGTAAATTGCAGTCCGTCGATTATAGCATCTAATATCAAAGCAGTCCATCCTGCGTTCTGGATACTTCCAGAGTAGTCCTGATGGTCAAAGGTGATTGGTTTTGACAACCAGTGTTGGGACTTCGTTGGGATAGACCATGCGGTGCGTACTTTAGTGGGTGCCGCTCTATTTTTCCCTGTTATCACTTGAAGTGAATTTACTGTTTTGACCTCTTGTGGGAAATTTTTTGTTTTCCAGTGCTCTGCTTATGGGGTTCGTCATCGTCCTCACTTGGTGTGTCGAGCCCCTTGTGTTCGGCGTTAAGTCGGCCGGACTGCTTGAAAACCCAACAATCTCTGTGGGTATGGTTTGCAGGCTTCCCGGGGGTGCTATGGATTTGGCATATCTTGTCCAAGATTTTGTTTAGGTTAGATAGCTCGTCGCTATTGTCCTTGAGAGGCAGTGTTTTGTTATTCTGCCGAGAGCTTTTGAATCCGGCGTTAACTGCCGTGCTCTTTGGGTCATTTCCCTTAGTCCGGCACTGGTCCTTTCTGCGTCGTGGTTTCCCATTTCCATCCCTGACCTCGGATGTACTTGGGTCACTGGTGCTGCATCTTGCCAGCCAGCTATCCTCTCCCGCGCAAAAGCGGGTCATGAGGCTTGTTAGTGCGGCCATTGTTCTTGGCTTTTCCTGGCCGAGGTGTCTGGCGAGCCATTCGTCTCGGACGTTATGTTTGAAGGCTGCTAAGGCTTCGGCGTCCGGACAGTCGACTATTTGGTTCTTTTTGGTGAGGAACCTGTTCCAGAATTTGCGGGCTGACTCTCCGGGCTGTTGAGTTATGTGACTTAAATCGTCTGCATCCGGAGGGTGGACATAAGTCCCCTGAAAATTTGCCCGAAACGCATCCTCGAGCTCTTCCCAACTTCCAATGGTATTTTCTGGGAGGCTTTTGAGCCAATGCCGTGCTGGCCCTTTGAGCTTGAGGGGTAAGTATTTTATGGCATGGAGGTCATCTCCTCTAGCCATATGTATGTGCAGGATGTAATCCTCATTCCAGACTCCGGGGTCTGTTGTTCCATCATATGCCTCCATATTTACGGGCTTGAATCCCGCTGGGAATTCATGATCCAGCACCTCATCGGTGAAACATAGGGGGTGTGCAGCGCCCCTGTATTTGGGTGTGCCGTGATTTTCGAATACTCGACGTGTTGTGTTGCTTTCTGGAGCTTGATCTCTTGGCCCATAAATGGATCTGACCGGGCCATCCTTTTTGCGAGGATCCTTATGTGGATCACGTGCCGGCTTGTGTGCGGCGCCGCTTGCCATTCTTTGTTTGTCATGTGGTCATCTATCCGACCAGGCGGCCTCTTTGTTTTTTGATTGTGGGGGCTCTACAGCCTCCTCGTCAAATTCAGGCAACAGTTTGCGCTTCGGGTAGCTCTTTGCTTGGTGACTATCACCGTATTTGTCTGCGGTCTTGAGTACCTTGCTCCATCTCATTCTGAGTACGGCTTCCGCTGTTTTGAGCTTCCGCTTCTGCTTCTTCAGACTTTGTGCAGTGGCGACGAGCCTTTTGTGGAGGTTCTTCTGCTCCAACCATGTGTCCGGCGTGAGATCGTCCGGACTGTTGTTTTCGCCGGGGATGGGTTGTTTGTCCAATTCATCCTGTTCGGATGGTTGCTTGGGGGTATGTTCGTCGTCCACTGGTTCTCCCTGCTCTATGGCTGGGTCGTTGTGGAGGCGGGACTTTGGGCGGCGCTTGCATTGCCGTTTCGGCTGTTTTTCGGGTGAATTATCCTTCGCAGCGTCCCGTTACTCCTCGTTATCGCTTCCTTTAGGCGTATCCACCATATATACATCGTAGGTTGAGGTGGCTTTCCAGTGCCCTGTAGGCGCTGGTTCTTGGTCATCTCCGGCATCGTCGTCCATACCGTCGATGTCTTCGGAGTCAAAGTCTAGCATGCCAGTTAAGTCGTTGACAGTGGCTACAAAGTGGGTGGTGGGTGGGCTTTGAATTTCTTCGTTGTCCGCATCCCAACTGTCCTGACTGTAATCCGGCCGGGGCTCTCCTGATAAAGAGAGACACTTTAGCGAATTCAGGATGTCGCCAAAAGGCGAGTGCTGAAAGATGTCCGCAGCGGTGAACTCCATGATCGGCTCCCAATCGGATACGATTGGAAGGGGCGCGGGAGGTTCGGAGTCCGGCGAGGAGTCCGGCGCCTCGGAGCCACGAGCTTCACAAGGGACGGGGTCGGTATTCGGCTCCATCGCCGTAGAGGTAGCAGCCCCCGAGGCGGTGTCTAGCCACCCATCCTTGATCGGCGCAGTCGGCTCCGAGTCAAGGGTCGGAGCGGATTCTTGTGCAGCCTCCAGGGCACTGTCCGGCAGCAGAGCTAAATCATGCCCATCGTGATAGTGCGGCGCGCTTGGCTGTGGCTCGAATCCGTCGAAGATCAAGTCTCCGCGGATGTCGGCCATATAGTTCAAACTTCCAGATCTGACCTGATGGCCAGGGGCGTAGCTTTAGATCTGCTCCAGATGGCCAAGCGAATTGGCCCGCAGTGCAAAGCTGCCGAATACGAAGATCTGTCCGGGGAGAAAAGTCTCACCCTGGACCGCGTCGTTGTTGATGATCGAAGGAGCCATCGAGCCTACGGGCAACGACACAGAGGAACTCCCAATGAAAGCACCAATGTCGGTGTCAAAACCGACGGATCTCGGGTAGGGGGTCCCGAACTATGCGTCTAGGCGAATGGTAACATGAGACAAGGGACACGATATTTTTACCCAGGTTCGGGCCCTCTCGATGGAGGTAAAACCCTACTCCTGCTTGATTGATATTGATGATATGGGTAGTACAAGAGTAGATCTACCACGAGATCAAGGAGGCTAAACCCGAGAAGCTAGCCTATGGTATGATTGTTGTTCGTCCTACGGACTAAAACCCTCCAGTTTATATAGACACCGGAGAGGGCTAGGGTTACATAGAGTCGGTTACAATGGTAGGAGATCTACATATCCGTATTGCCAAGCTTGCCTTCCACGCCAAGGAAAGTCCCATCCGGACACGGGACGAAGTCTTCAATCTTGTATCTTCATAGTCTTGGAGTCCGGCCAACGATGATAGTTCGGCTATACGGACACCCCCTAGTCTAGGACTCCCTCACCCATATTTTTATCCTTGATGGCAACAATACAATACGTGCCTTGCTGCCCCTGCTGTCACTGGGAAAGGACACTGCAAGATTGAACCCAAAGCTAAGCACTTCTCCCATGGCAAGAAAGATCAATCTAGTAGGCCAAACCAAACTGATAATTCGAAGAGACTTGCAAAGATAACTCAATCATACATAAAAGAATTCAGAGGATATTCAAATATTTCTCATAGATAAACTTGATCATAAACCCACAATTCATCGGATCTCGACAAACACACCGCAAAAAGAGTTTACATCGAATCGATCTCCACAAGAGAGGGAGAGAACATTGTATTGAGATCCAAAAAGAGAGAAGAAGCCATCTAGCAAATAACTATGGACCCGACGGTCTATGGTAAACTACTCACAACTCATCGGAGGGGCTATGGTGTTGATGTAGAAGCCCTCCATGGTCGATTCCCCCTTCGGCGGAGCGCCAACGAAGGCTCCAAGATGGGATCTCACGGATACAGAAGGTTACGACGGTGGAAATTGTGTTTCATTCGTTCCCTGGATGTTTTCGGGGTACGTAGGTATATATAGGAGGAAGTACGTCGGTGGCCGCTCGAGGGGCCCACAAGACAGGGGGCGCGCCCTGTAGGGATGGGCGCGCCCTCCTATCTCGTGGCCACCTCGTCTGCTGCTTGGCTTGCACTCCAAGTCCTCTGGATCACGTTCGTTCCAAAAATCACGCTCCCAAAGGTTTCATTCCGTTTGGACTCCGTTTGATATTCCTTTTCTTCGAAATACTGAAATAGGCAAAAAAGACAGCAATACAGGCTGGGCCTCCGGTTAGTAGGTTAGTCCCAAAAATGATATAAATGTGTAAAATAAAGCCCATAAACATCCAAAAGGGGCAATATAATAGCATGGAACAATCAAAAATTATAGATACGTTGGAGGCGTATCAGGTGCCAATGGAGGTCTTGGGCAAGGAGGGTTTAGAGCAAATTTCTTCATGTACTTTGGAGTAACATATCTATATTCCCTCCATTCCCGTGCCCATCTTCGTTCAATCTTATGAATGCGCACTTTGCGCTCATTATTCGTTTCTTTTCCGTGAGTTGCCTCATCCGGAGTGCAATACCCTACATTGATGTCATTGGGGATTTCAAAAGCAGTATTCACTTCCAGTTTCTTTCCTCCTTTCTGAGGTCTCCTGCCATCTGCCATTTTCTTCAGCTGAGGATTTTGAATAATTGAGTTCTCTGAAGAGGTGTGCATTTTTTCTTCGAGGAATGCTGCAAATGAGTTAAGTTGATGAGAACCTAGAGATTCAGCAGCAAACATGTGTACCTGTGAACAGAGTATAGGTGCGAAGAATTTGGAGAGGTCATATGCGTTCTTAGAAGTTTTTGCAAAACGGAACAAGTTTGAGGAATTTGCCAGATATGTCTTGAGGAATTTCACTAAGAGTTCTTTGACGTAGGTTCCAGAGTTGTATGGATTGTGAAATTCACACAATTGAGGAATCTTGAAGAAAAGTGTCACTTAGAGAAATAGATCAAGAACAGATGATAGTGTGAGGTGTTTAAAGTGTGGAAGTTGAAGAATAAACACCTTTTGAAGATTTTATGGAAATCATCAGAATCAAAAAGGTAGTAAAAGTTACTTTTAATTAGCCTTGTCGAAGAACATGACGAACTGGGAGTGTTAGATTGGAACTTCGTCAGTCCAGATCTTCCACGCCCTAACTTGGCAGAGGAAGACAGCTACGGCGGCGGCGGAGTGAAGATATCCACGGCCGGCGTGAGTACAACAGCAACGAGGTCGAGGAAGTGAAGCTCTTCCTCACCGGCGATGATGAAGGTAGCGGCGGTGCTAGGGCTTGAGAGCTTGAGCGAGGGGAGTGAGTTCGAGCGGGGTAAATGCAGTCTGAGGAGGGTGAGGGGTATTTATAGCTGAGGTGAAAAACCTCTCGCCCGAGGAAAATGGACAAACGTGCCCCTGACCCTTCTCATCCTAGCAACATGTGTCACCCACGTACAGTGTGGTGGAGATCGTGTGAGATCGTGGGTGAATAGATAAATCTTATTGTGGGATGTGGAACGGTTTGAGCGGCAAAAGCCAAAAATTCAGATAAGAAAATTTTAATGTTTCTTTCGCAAATTCTTCAGCTGACAAGGACACAGTGAAGAATAGAACACACATGAAGAATTTGTGAACATACTTGGTTGAGTTTAGCATAGAGGGGGAAAGGGTTCAATCACATTCACTTAGCAAAAAAAGCAACTTGGAGAATTAGCAATAAGTGAATGCTATAGAGGACATAAAACTCAAGTATATATATAGTCAATGAAGAACAACGACGGAAAGAGTGAAGACAATGCAAAGTTGAAGAAATTGAACAACTGAGGAATTTAAAAAATGAAGAAAAATTCAAATTGAAGATTTTCAACTTTGGTTGGTGGCGTAACCCACCGTATAAGAATGATGATTTCAGACACCGCGTACAATTGTCATAGGGTTCTAAGAATCAAATTCTTCATTAATTTCTTCACACTTAGAGGGTTAGTCTTCATTGACTGAATAAAAACGTTACTTCGTGTGTTGCACATCTAAGTCATCAACTTTGCATAAGTGTTAGGATGTGTGTCGGATTTAGGGATCCAGCAACCCTTGAGAGGTTCGAACTCTGGGGTGCGTGCGGAGATCTCAATCTGCCTAGCCTGCCTACTCACGATCCTCCTAAGCCTAGCGCACCGAGCTCAAAGAGACACAAAGACACAGAGATTTATACTGGTTCGGGCCACCATTGTGGTGTAATACCCTAATCCAGTGTTGTGTGGTTGATTGCCTCGAGGGGCTATGGATGAACTAGTATAGTGGATGAACAAGCCTCGGGAGGTGAGGTGTTCTTGAGCTGGTGTGGTGCTCTACTTGTTTTGGTCTCGGTCCCTTTCTATGGTGGTGGCTAGGTCCTATATATATTGGCCTTGGTCCTCTTCCCAAATATGAGCGGGAAGGGGTTCCACAACGGCGGGATTTGAAAGGGGACAAGTAGTACAGTCTATCCTGACAAAAGTAGTCTTCACCTGCGAAAAGCCTCTGGTCGTGACACTGCGGTCGGCTCGGTGATGACCTTTGTCCTGCCGTCCTGGCGGTCTTGGTCGTGTTGCACCAGAATGGAAACCTTTGGCTGATTCCTCGGGACTCCGCACCTGTGGCTTGCCTCCCTTGCACCGAAGAGGAAACCTACGCTCTGCACCTGCCTGGCGCCCGCCTGGCGCCCGCCTGGCCTTGGTCGTCATGCCTCATGTCAGCTGAGCCTCGTGAGGTAGCTTGCATAGAACTCTCCGCCCCTCAGGAGCCCTCCTGAGGAAGCCAACTCCCTCAGGGGCCTTGGCGTCGTCCGCCTCGTGAGGCTTGGCCCCTCGTGAGGGTCTCATGGTGTTGGCGCTGAAGCTGGGCCGTACCAGGCCATCGATGAAGCCACGTGGTGGGCCGCAGGCAGGCAGGGCTGGATACCCCTGAATCCAGGACACCGACAGTAGCCCCCAGGCAAGGCGCGCTCGGACTTGGCTTCTAGGCAAAAACAAAGGGCAAGTGCGGAGCGTCACGGGCCCTAACCGCCTGCAGCCTTGATGATGTGTGGCGATTGATTGGACGTGGGCGACTCCACTTCCCCACGCTGCCTCAGAAACTGCTCGACTTGACTGGTCGATGCGGCATGCGGAAGGTCATGATGGCGCGAGGTCGTGGAGGCCGGCGGTTGGCCTTCCTTGGCTATAAATGTGAGGGAGGGGCAGAGCCCCCCGTCCATCTTTCTTTCGTCTTGCTCCCCCTACTTCTCTCCTCTCCGTCTTGCTCCCATGGTGTTGCCGAAGAGGTTTTCAGCGGTCGAGAAGGGGAAGGCCTGCAAGGAGGGTCCAGCCTCTCCTCCTCCCAAGAGGGGTTGTGGCCGTCCCCGCAAGCACCCTGCTGTCCTTCCGGCAGCATCCAGGGGGTGCGGGCGCGCACCCCCCACAGGCAGCGTTGCTCTAGGCACACGCGATGGCACCTCTTCCCGCGGCGGGGGCCACCGGCTTCGGAGCAGCCCCCATGATGAAGGGAGGCGCACCGTGATCGTGCGCCCGCCTTGGCTGCACTTTTCCTCGCTGGAGGTGCTCCCTGAGTTCGTGGTGTGGTCGGAGAGCCCGGCTGGCACCTCGCTCCAGCTCCCGCGCTTCTTCTCCGGCGAGCTTCCTTCTTCAGGGCTTGATGGCCTTTGGCTTCAGGCTGACGGGTGCTGCAGCAGAGCTTCGTGGGTTGGTACTGAGGTCTCCGCTGGCAGCATGGTGCTGGCCCGTGGCTGGCAGACCTTCGCGCGCGCGCATGGCCTGGGCGGAAGGTGCACCCTCCACTTCAAGTACGATGGCATGGCAACCCTCTATGTGAGGGTGTTCAGGGGGGACGGCCGCCACGTGGGGTGCTGCCCGGAGGACAGCAGCGACGACGATGGTGGCAATGGCGAGCTTGGCCTTGGTGACGCGCGCTCCTCCTCCTGTGATGGCAGCTCTTCCTCAGACGAGAGCTTGAGCAGCGGTGGCTACGACCGGCCTCCGCGTCGTCATGCTCGTGTGAGGACGCTGGTGGTTCGTCTCGCCGTAGCGACCCAGTGAAGCCGGAGAGGAGCCCGACGTGAAGCTGGGGGCCGGCGAACTCGGACTCAAGGCCGGTGGCCCCAGATCTCCTATGGAAGAACTGGTGGAGCGTCGGGCTACCTTGAGGCGCTGCTTGAGGATGCGGCGTTGGTGCCAAGCTTGTACGCCTTCGGGCCCTCTTTGTTTAGCTTTTCCTTTCTCCTACAATCCGGAAAAAAATAAGAATGTACCCTGCGGGGGCGTGTAATGAACGGTTGCTGCTATGCCTTTTTATGTTATAATTGCCGTCTTGATGTTGTGCTGTAGTGTTTGCAATTTGAGCGGGTTAAGGTAGGAAAGCTTAGCTTGGTATGTGCAGTCGTCCTCCGCCTCATGAGAACCTGACCTTAGGTATTTGACAGGGCCCACAGGAGATACGCCCTATGCCCTCAGGAGGTTCATCTTGCGCCCACGGGAGTTGCGGCAGGGCAGAGCTGTCCTTTGAAGGAAGAGAAAATTTCTCGAGCGACTTGCTTCCCCTTACGCGAGCCCCCTGCCATAGGTTAGCTTGTACCTGATGCACCGCGTCGCGCTGCCCGGGGGGCACGAACATGAGGGGTGCTGGCGCTAGTGGACTCGATCGAGGGCTCCTCGCAAGGATGAAGCCAAAATAATGGGGTTCAGCATGGTGTGTGCGCGCAAAGGCAAGCCCTGGGTGCACACACCTACCTAGCCCCACGCGCGAGGAGCGCGAGGAGAAGTGGCGGGCGACTGCCACCTCTCTCACGTCCTTAGATCAAAACAGCTTAGGAGAAAACACAACTCGAGGAACCAGCGTTCGAGAATACCAAATCCATTGAAAGACTACTAAAAACTGCAAGCAACTTCAGAAAGCAAATGAACAGCCGCATCCGACACCTAATCTAGTCTTCTCAGCAGCGCGGAGCTAAGTGCTGCCACTAGGACGTGGGAGATAGCCCCCATGAGGCCCCAGGGCGACTCTCAGGAGACTCCGGGGCGTGTACAGCCCCACTCATTATTACGTGAGAGTGTCACGAGCGGAGACCTTCATAGGCCAGAGCCTTTCTTCAGGGGTAGAACTTCCGGAGGTGCTGGATGTTCCAGGCGTTCTGGATGGGGACCCCGCCCTGTGTCTCTAGGCGCACGGCGCCAGGCCTAGAGACACGGGCAATCCTAAACGAGCCCTCCCACATGGGAGAGAGCTTATGCAGCCCCTCCCTGGAGAGCACCCGCCTCAGGACGAGATCACCCACCTCTAACATCCTGGAGCGAACACTGCGGGAGTGGTACCGCCGCAGTGCCTGCTAGTACCTTGCTGCTCAGAGCGAGGCTTGACGGTGACGTTCCTCCCCCAGCACGAGATCCATCCTCCGCGTGGCGTCCTGCTGCATTTCATCAAACGCCAGGACCTGCATGGAGCGATGCTTGACCTCGTGAGGGAGAACCGCTTCTACTCTGTAGATGAGGAAGAACGGCGTTTCTCCTGTTGGCTTGGTCGCGGTGGTGCGGATGGACCACAGCACGGACTGCAGCTCGTCGAGCCAGCCCCTGCCGCAAGCCTCGAGCTTCTTCTTGAAGGTGCGGGTCTTGAGGTCCCTTAGGACTTCCACATTGGCCCTCTCAGCCTGTCCATTGCTCCATGGGTGTGCTACTGAGACTTAGCAGATCTGCGTTCCAAGGTTAGCACAGTATGTTTTGAAAAGGTTGCTGGTGAACTGCGAGCCATTGTCGGTGATGATGTGATTGGGGACCCAAAATTGGCTCATGATTCCCTTGATGAACTTGACGGCTGATCCAGCTGGGATGGTGCGTATGGCTTCTACCTCCGCCCACTTGGTGAACTTGTCGATGGCGACGTAGAGGTATCGATAGCCCCCTGGCGCCCGAGGGAACGGTCCCAAGATGTCCAGCCCCCAGACCACAAACGGCCACGTGAGCGGTATCGTCTGGAGGCTGATGGATCTGCTTGGCGTGAAACTGGCATGCTTCACAAGAGCGCACCATCTTTGTAGCGTCATTGAGCGCGGTGGGCCAGTAGAAGCCACTGTGGAATGCCTTGCCCACCAGGGTGCGCGACGAGGAGTGATGCCCGCAGTCGCCACCATGTATGTCTGCCAGCAGCTTGAGCCCCTGTTCCCTGGAGATGCACTGCAACAAAACGTCATTGGGCCTCCTGCGATATAACTCACCATCCTTGATGCAGTACGTGGTGGCCTGATGGGCGACACGCTCAGCATCCTCCTCCTTCTCTGGTAGGGTCCCTTGAAGCAAGTACGCCTTGAACTCTTCGGTCCAGCACCCCTCCTCAGGCTCGAGCGCGAGCAGCAAGCGGGCTCCTAAGGGGTGACCACAGGCTGGAGCACCCGTCTCGGGTGCGTGTGGCAAGTCCTCCTGAGGTTGTGCTGGAGTCGTGACGTGCAGGGTCGCAGATGGCTTGAAGAGCCGTTCCTCAAACACCCCTGGCTCCTAAGGGAGCCTACGAGAGGCTCTTTTGGCAATGTCGTATGCTTCCTTGTTCGTCCCGCGCGGCACGTGCTGCAGCTCCACGCCCATGAACTGCTTCTCCATTTTGTGCACCTCCTCTAGGTACGCCTCCATGTGCTCGTCCTTAGGCGTGCATGATCCTTCTCCAACGTATCTACTTTTCCAAACACTTTTGCCCTTGTTTTGGACTCTAATTTGCATGATTTGAATGAAACTAACCCGGACTGGCGCTGTTTTGAGCAGAACTGCCATGGTGTTGTTTATTGTGCAGAAAACAAAAGTTCTCGGAATGACCTGAAAATCCACGGAGATAACTTTTGGAAAATATAAAAATACTAGCGAAAGAATCAAGGCCAGGGGGCCCACACCCTGCCCACGAGGGTGGGGGACGCGCCCCCTCCCCCTGGGCGCGCCCCTATCTCGTGGGCCCCCTGCTGCTCCACCGACCTCAACTCCAACTCTATATATTTCGTTTCGCGGAGAAAAAAATCAGGGAGAAAGTTTCATCGCGTTTTACGATACGGAGCCGCCGCCAAGCCCTAACTCTCTCGGGAGGGCTGATCTGGAGTCCGTTCGGGGCTCCAGAGAGGGGGATTCATCGCCGTTGTCATCATCAACCATCCTCCATCACCAATTTCATGATGCTCACCGCCGTGTGTGAGTAATTCCATCATAGGCTTGCTGGACGGTGATGGGTTGGATGAGATTTACCATGTAATCAAGTTAGTTTGTTAGGGTTTGATCCCTAGTATCCACTATGTTCTGAGATTGATGTTGCTATGACTTTGCTATGCTTAATGCTTGTCACTAGGGCCCGAGTGCCATGATTTCAGATCTGAACCTATTATGTTTTCATGAATATATGTGAGTTCTTGATCCTATCTTGCAAGTCTATAGTCACCTATTATGTGTTATGATCCGACAACCCCGAAGTGACAATAATCGGGATACTTCTCGGTGATGACCGTAGTTTGAGGAGTTCATGTATTCACTATGTGTTAATGCTTTGGTCCGGTACTCTATTAAAAGGAGGCCTTAATATCCCTTAGTTTCCATTAGGACCCCGCTGCCACGGGAGGGTAGGACAAAAGATGTAATGCAAGTTCTTTTCCATACGCATGTATGACTATATTCGAAATACATGCCTACATTACATTGATGAACTGGAGCTAGTTCTGTGTCACCCTATGTTATAGCTATTACATGAGGAATCACATCCGACATAATTATCCATCACCGATCCAATGCCTACGAGCTTTTCACATATTGTGCTTCGCTTATTTACTTTTCCGTTGCTGCTGTTACAATTACTATAAAACTGCTATCATTACTTTTGCCGCTGTTACCATTACTATCATACTACTTTGCTACTAAATACTTTGCTGCATATATTAAATTATCCAGATGTGGTTGAATTGATAACTGAACTGCTAATACTTAAGAATATTCTTTGTCTCCCCTTGTGTCGAATCAATAAATTTGGGTTGAATACTCTACCCTCGAAAGTTGTTGCGATCCCCTACACTTGTGGGTTATCAAGACTAATTTCTGGCGCCGTTGCCGGTGAGCATAGCTCTATTCTTTGAGTCACTTGGAATTTATATCTGCTAATCACTATGAGGAACTTGAAAGATGAAAGAACTAAGATTTTTCCCTCAACTACGAGGGGAGGTAAGGAACTGCCATCTAGCTCTGCACTAGATTCTCCTTCTGTTTTGAGTAAGCTTGCGACACCTAAACCTGCTACTGCTATGAATTCTGATATGTCGCATATTATTGATGATGCCACTTATGCTATGCATGATACTTATGATGAAACTACTTCTATGCTTGATACTACTGTGCCATTAGGTGAATTTCTTGATGAACAACTTGCTAGGGTTAGAGAGAACAAAATTGTTGAAAATGAAATTATTGATGATAGTGATGATGAAGGTTCTCCCCCTAATTATGAATTGCCTGTTGTTTCTGAGGGTTATGTTATGGATGAAGAAGCTGCTAGAGCTATTTTTGCTTGCAATGATAGATATGATCTTAAAAATTTATTAGCTAAATGGAAGCAGCAATCTCTTAATGCTAGAATGAAACCTGACCCCGCTTTTGCTACTTCACCTATCTGTGTTACCGATAAGGATTATGAATTCTCTGTTGATCCTGAGATTATTACTTTGGTTGAATCTGCTCCTTTTTATGGCTATGAATCTGAAACTGTCGTGGCACATCTTACCAAGTTAAATGATATAGCCACCCTGTTTACTAATGATGAGAAGTCTCGCTATTATTATATCCTTAAGATATTTCCATTCTCATTAAAGGGTGATGCTAAAACTTAGTTTAATTCTCTTGATCCTGGTTGTGTGCGTAGTCCCCAGGATATAATTTATTACTTCTCTGCTAAATATTTCCCTGCTCATAAGAAACAAGCTGCCTTGCGGGAAATATATAATTTTGTGCAAATCGAAGAAGAGAGTCTCCCACAAGCTTGGGGGAGGCTTCTCCGATTACTTAATGCTTTGCCTAATCATCCTCTTAAGAAAAATGAAATACTTGATATATTTTATAATGGACTAACCGATGCTTCCAAGGACTACTTGGATAGTTGTGCTGGTTGTGTTTTCAGGTAAAGAATAGTCGACCAAGCAGAATTACTATTGAATAATATGTTGACTAATGAAAATAATTGGACTCTTCATGGGCCAATTCCTGAGGCAATTCCTGAGCCAATTAAGCCAACTCCTGAGCCTATTCCTAAACCAACTCCGAAGAAGAGGAGTGTTCTATTTCTCAGTCCTGAATATATGCAAGAGGCAAAGAAATCAATGAAAGAAAAAGGTATTAAAGCTGAAGATGTTAAGAATTTACCTCCTATTGAAGAAATGCATGGTCTTAATTTACCGCCCGTCGAAGAAACACATTCTCTTGATAACCCGACACAGGTAGTAAAGGTAAATTCGCTCTATAGATATGATAAAGTTGAAATCCCGTCTACTAAATTTCATAGCCCATGCTTAGATGAATTTGATGACTTTATGGCTAGACAAGAAAGTTTTAATGCTTATGTTAGTAGAGAATTAAAGAATAATGCTTTCGAGATAGGACGCTTGAGTGATTATATGGCTAGAGTTAAAGGTGAACTTAAACTCATTAGAAAATATGCTTCTATGGTTACCACTCAAGCTAAGCAAGTACTTAAAGCTCAAAGTGATTTGCTCGATGAATTAAATAATAAACATGATTTTGCTGTTAGAGTGGCTACTAGAATTGGTAAAATGACACAGGAACCTTTGTATCCCGAAGTCCACCCTAAGAGAATCGAGCAAGATTCTCAGAGAAATAATTTAGATGCACCTAGTTCTACTAAAAAGAAGAAAAATAAAAATGATAGGACTTCGCATGCTTCTAGTGAACCTGTTGTAGACACACCTGAGAATCCCAATGATATTTCTATTTCTGATGCTGAAACACAATCAGGTGATGAACATGAACCTGGTGATAATGTTCATGTTGATGCTCAACCTAGCAATAATAATGATGTAGAGATTGAACCTGCTATTGATCTTGATAACCCACAATCAAGGAATCAACGTTGTGATAAAAGAGACTTTGTTGCTAGGAAGCCCGGTAGAGAAAGAGAACCATGGGTTCAGAAACCCATGCCCTTTCCTCCTAAACCATCCAAGACAAAGGATGATGAGGATTTTGAGCGCTTTGTTGAAATGATTAGACCTATCTTCTTACGTATGCGCTTAACTGATATGCTTAAAGTAAACCCTTATGCTAAATATATGAAGGATATCATTACAAATAAAAGAAATATACCGGAAGCTAAAATTTCCACCATGCTTGCTAATTACACTTTTAAGGGTGGAGTACCTAAGAAACTTGGAGATCCAGGGGTACCAACTATACCGTGCACCATTAAAAGAAACTATGTTAAAACTGCTTTATGTGATCTTGGAGCCGGTGTTAGTGTTATGCCTCTCTCTTTATATCGTAGACTTGAATTGAATAAGTTGACACCTACTAAAATATCTTTGCAAATGGCTGATAAATCAACTGCTATACCGGTTGGTATTTGTGAGGATGTGCCTATTGTGGTTGCAAATGTCACTATCTTAACGGACTTTGTTATTGTTGATATTCCCAAGGACGATAGTATGTCGATTATCCTTGGTAGACCCTTTTTGAATATTGCAGGGGCTATTATTGATTGCAACAAAGGCAATGTCACTTTTCATGTTAATGGTAATGAGCATATGGTACACTTTCCGAGGAAACAACCTCAAGTTCATAGCATTAATTCTATTGGAAAAGTTCCAACTATCATTATTGGAGGTTTTGAATTTCCTCTTCCTACTGTCAGGAAAAAGTATGATATTGTTATTGTTGGGGATGTGCATATCCCCGTTGAGGTAACCTATTGTTATTCAAAATTTGTCCGGTTCCGTGTTATTCGGAATGAGTTCGTTAACAAGACTTGATCAACCTTGTTAATGGATTCATTTTGATGATCATGGGATGGATGAAACTAGAAGGCACAACCTTCTGTACCCTCTTTTTACTTTCTGTTATTTAAAATAAATAAAGCAAAAATAGTATTATCTGTTTATTTTCTGAATTATCCGTGCAATAAAAAAATATCCCGAAAATAAAAGTGCTGCAAATGCCCTGCAAATTTAGTATGATTTTTTATGGAATATTTGAGGATTTTAGGCACTGAGAACACTGCAGGGGGGCAAGCACCTGACCACAAGGGTGGAGGGCGCGCCCACACCCCCTGGGCGCGCCCCCTGTCTTGTGGGCCCACGGTGGCCCCCCCCCACTTAATCCTGCACCCACACACTCCATCTTCCTCCCAAAAAAATCCCCATCCAGCTCAAGCACGAGTTCTGGCTCATTTTGCTGCGATTTTCGATCTCCTTGCTCAAAGCTCCATTCACAAAACTGCTTTGGTAGATTGTTGCTTGGTATGTGACTCCTCCATTGGTCCAATTAGTTTTTGTTCTAGTGCTTTATTCATTGCAAATTTTTGCTACATAGGTGACCCTGTCAAATTTATGAGGTCCCAAGTAATTCTAATGCATGATATAGGCTCTAGGCACTTGTGTGAGTAGTTGCTACCAATCTTGTTTAGTTTGATTCACTTTTATTTTGAAGTTACTAAAACTTTCAGAAATTTTCAGAAAATGATAAGGAGATTATTGAGGGGCTCTTCTAGCCAAGGCTCCAAGGATAAACAAGCTAAAGAGAAGGAAAAGGCCAAGTATAATCTTCCTCACGTAGCGGAAGTACGGCCGTGCGAATGGCCTTGTGATAATTTCTTGAGAGAAGCCGGGATTTATGAAGAGTATTATTCTTTGGTTGAAAATGCGGGCCTCACCGACTTCCTCCACGACCGGATCGATCATTATCTCTTACCCACCAATACTTTCGTGCAAAACTTTTGTTACTACCCTAAGAATTCACCTCCTTCAGTATCATTTCATTTATATGATGAGTTCAAGGAAATGTCATTACGTAATTTTTGCGCGGTTTGTAGAATACCCTTTGAGGACAGTTTAGATGAACCACATCGTAAATATGTGGATGGTTTTGTTAACACTATTACTCTAGGGGGTCCGAAGAAGGGTTCCGATGCGAGAATCACTAGCATGCATTTTCCTGTTTTACGCTACTTTGCCATATTTGCTAGTTGATGTTTAATTGGTCGTGGAAATAGTGGAGACTTCAGTGTTCCTGATATTATTATTCTATTCCATGCCTTGTTTGCTGATAATAATTTTAGTATGGGTGTCGTTATTGCTAAACGGCTAAGCCTGAACCGTACAAAAGGCCCCATCTTTGGAGGTATCTATGCTGCATGCCTTGCTAAACATTTTGAGATACCTATTAGGCACTATGAGAAAGAGGAGACAATGTTGCCTCTTTCCCTTTTAGATTACAGGAGCATGGTAGCGCATGAGTTTATTGTTGATAACAAAGATAAGATGCTTCTGTATAACCTGAGATTTAATAAGAAACACAATGAGATTATTACCCTGCCTGCGCCTTTGTTGTTTGATTTGACTGTAGATAATTACCTTGTCTTGTCGGAAGCGGTGTACGCTCATCGAGGCCAGGCATCCGCTCCAGAGCCGGAGCCGGAACCTCCACTGGACCCTTATCGTCCATCATCTTATTAGTGGGATCCGGAGGAGATTGCTAGCTATTGGTATCTTGATGACACTCCTCAGTACATTAGGGAGAGTAGCCGTGGTCCTTGGCAATAGACCAACTTAGGCCAAAAGCCTAAGCTTGGGGGAGTACGTATTTCTCACCGACATTACATTCATGTTCACACACTATTCTAGTTGTCGGTGCTCACACTCTTTCATTGTACTATCCATGCTAGTTTATTTTCTTTTTCTAGCTTTCTTCTTGTGTGTTTGATAAACCTTAAGAAAAAACAAAAAAATTAGTTAGTTTATTTTTTCATGCTTGTAGTAGTAATTAAATGAAAACCCAAAAAGATTTCTCGTTCTTCTTTTTGCTTGTTGGGAGCTTTCCCGTGTCAATAGTTTTATTTCTTTTCTTTCCTTTGGGGGTTGAGAGGAGAAGACCATATTGAAAATGTTTAGTGGCTCTCGTATGCATGATTGTTTATTTAACTTAGAGCCCATATTACTTTGTCTTCTATCTTGAGTTGAATGCTTGCAGATTCCAGCTTAGTCCAATGCACGAGCATGATACGTCCATTTTGCATCATGCTTTTATATCAATATTTATTGCATTATGGCCTGTTATTACACATTATATCTCAATACTTATGGCTATTCTCTCTTATTTTACAAGGTTTACCATGAAGAGGGGGAATGCCGGCAGCTGGAATTCTTGCTGGAAAAGGAGCAAATATTGGAAACCTATTCTGCACAGCTCCAAAAATCCTGAAACTCCACGAAAGTTAGTTTTGGAATTAATAAGAATTATGGAGCGAAGAAACTACCGAAGGGGGCCCACACCCAGGCCAGGAGGGTGGGGGGGCGCCCACCCCTAGTGGGCGCGCCCCCTGTCTTCTGGGCCCCCTGGTGGCCCTCCGGTGCCCATCTTCTTCTATATGAAGGCTTTTACCCTGGAAAAAATCAGAGGCAAGCTTACGGGACGAAACTCCGCCGCCACGAGGGGGAACCTTGGCGGAACCAATCTAGAGCTCCGGCAGAGCTGTTCTACCGAGGAAACTTCCCTCCGGGAGGGGGAAATCATCACCATCGTCATCACCAATGATCCTCTCATCGGGAGGGGGTCAATCTCCATCAACATCTTCACCAGCACCATCTCCTCTCAAAACCCTAGTTCATCTCTTGTATCAATCTTGTATCAAAACCACAAATTGGTACCTGTGGGTTGCTAGTAGTGTTAATTACTCCTTGTAGTTGATGTTAAATCGTTTACTTGGTGGAAGATCATATGTTCAGATCCTTAATGCATATTATTACTCCTCTAATTATGAACATGAATATGCTTTGTGAGTAGTTACGTTTGTTCCTGAGGACATGGGTGATGTCTTGTTATTAGTAGTCATGTGAATTTGGTATTCATTCAATATTTTGATGAGATGTATGTTGTCTTTCCTCTAGTGGTGTTATTTGAACATCGACTACATGACACTTCACCATTATTTGGGCGTAGAGGAAGGCATTGGGAAGTAATAAGTAGATGATGGGTTGCTAGAGTGACAGAAGCTTAAACCCTAGTTTATGCGTTGCTTCGTAAGGGGCTGATTTGGATCCATATGTCTAATGCTATGGTTAGGTTTACCTTAATACTCCTTTTGTAGTTGCGGATGCTTGCAATAGGGGTTAATCATAAGTGGGATGCTTGTCCAAGTAAGGGCATGTAGGACCTTGAAGTATGTCTAGAGGGGGGGTGATTAGACTACTTGACTATTAAAAACTTAACCTTTTCCCAATTTTAGAGTTTGGCAGATTTTAGCTACTTTAGGACAAGTCAAGCAATCATCGCACAATTCAAGCAAGCATGCAAAGAGTATATAGGCAGCGGAAATTAAAGCATGCAACTTGCAATAAAGTAAAGGGAAGGGTTTGGAGAATTCAAACGCAATTGGAGGCACGGATGTTTTTGGCGTGGTTCCGATAGGTGGTGCTATCGTACATCCACGTTGATGGAGACTTCAACCCACGAAGGGTAACGGCTGCGCGAGTCCACGGAGGGCTCCACCCACGAAGAAGCAACCTTGTCTATCCCACCATGGCCGTCGCCCATGAAGGACTTGCCTCACTAGCGGTAGATCTTCACGAAGTAGGCGATCGCCTTGCCCTTACAAACTCCTTGGTTCAACTCCACAATCTTGTCGGAGGCTCCCAAGTGACACCTAGCCAATCTAGGAGACACCACTCTCCAAGAAGTAACAAATGGTGCGTTGATGATGAACTCCTTGCTCTTGTGCTTCAAATGATAGTCTCCCCAGCACTCAACTCTCTCTCAATGGGTTTGGATCTGGTGGAAAGAAGATTTGAGTGGAAAGCAACTTGGGGAAGACTAGAGATCAAGATTCATATGGTAGGAATGGAATATCTTGGTCTCAACACATGAGTAGGTGGTTCTCTCTCAGAAATGATAAGTTGGAAGTGTAGGTTCGTTCTGATGGCTCTCTCCACGAATGAAGAGGAGGTGGAGGGGTATATATAGCCTCCACACAAAATCTAACCGTTACACACAATTTACCAAACTCGGTGGGACCGAATTGTTAAACTCGGTCGAACCGATTTAGTAAACCTAGTGATCATTAGTGAATATCGGTGGGACCGACATGCATCTCGGTGAGACCGATTCGGTTAGGGTTAGGGTATAATGTAATCTCGGTAAGACCGATTACACAAACTCGGTGAGACCGATTTGGTAATAAGCTTTCCAGAGAGTTGGTCAGGTAAACTCGGTGGGACCGATTTGCTCTTTTCGGTGAGACCGAAATGTTACAAAAAGGAAACAGAGAGTTTACATTGCAATCTCGGTGGGACTGATCGCTCACTTTGGTTAGACCGAAACGTTACGAAGGGAAACAGAGAGATTGCATCCCCATCTCGGTGAGACCGAGATCCCTATCGGTAAGACCGATTTTCTTAGGGTTTGTGGCAGTGGCTATGACTTTTGGAATCGGTGGCGCCGGATAGGAAGTTTCGGTGTGACCGATTTTGGCTTTGGGTTTAGGTCATTTGTGGATGTGGGAAAGTAGTTGAGGGTTTTGGAGCATATCACTAAGCACATGAAGCAAGAGGCTCATTAAGCAACACCTCATCCCTCCTTGATAGTATTGGCTTTTCCTATAGACTCAATGTGATCACTAAAATGTAAAATGAAGAGTCTTGAGCTTTTGAGCTTGAGCCAATCCTTTGTCCTTAGTATTTTGAGGGATCCACTTTCATCATCCATGCCATGCCATTCATTGAGCTTTCCTGAAATAATAGTCTTGGAATAGTATTAGCTCAATGAGCTATATGTTGTTATTAATTACCAAAACCACCTAGGGATAGTTGCACTTTCAATCTCCCCCTTTTGGTAATTGATGACAACATATAGATCAAAGCTTCGACAAATGATAATAAGATTGAATAACATCGTCGCTTTGAGAAGTATGTGATAAGCAAGAGCTCCCCCTAAATTTGTGCATGGGTTAAGATTTGCTTTGGACTGCAAATGCACAATGAATTAGGCTCATGGGTTACTCTTCCATGTCACATACATCTTGGTGGAGCGCTCAAAATAATAAACAATGAATACATGCACTCATCACCAAGCATAGTGAATGATCACATAAGATAGATAGGATAATATCAAGCATGCATAAGTGTAGCTTATGATCAAACACATGATCATCAATGTCTCACAGGCATAGTATATCAACCAAAAGCAAACAAAGTTTGAAAACCACCAAATAAAGCAAGAGAGAATAAAAGCAACACTCTCTCTTGAAGCCTATGATCTATACATTTTTCTCCACCTTTGGCAACAAGTTACCAAAAAGTTCATATAAAATGCATAGTGCTAGATCGACTCTCAGGCTTGATCTTCTGGTGGTGGTGTCCTGATAGCTCCTTGGACGAAGGCTTCATTTGAAGTAGAGGGTGCTAGAGTGGATGCTGGAGCTTGTTGCACTGGAACTGTAGGGGCAGTAGCTGGTGCTGAAGTTGTAGCTCTAGTGTCTGTCACTGGCACTGCAACTGACCTCTGGGCTCTGGGCACTCTGGCAAACACATTGGTGGTTGTCTTGCCCTTCCTCTCCTGCGTGTCATCCTGCAGCTGCTCTACAACTGACTGAATCTCAGTTACCTTGACATCTAGATCATAGAATTTTTGTTCCATGATTCTCTCCAGGCTCTCCTGGTTTTGAGTTAGGGTGGCCAACCCCTTCTCAATCCTCAGAGTTTATGCTATCAAGTAACCAAGCTGCTCTTGTTTGGTCTTCAAGAAATACTTAGATGCCTCCTCTTGAGTTGGCATCTTGGCAGCCTTCTCTTGTTTTTCCTTCTCCTTCTTCTCCTGAGCTTGGACTGATTGTGGATCATCTTCATTCATGACAACCTCATTGTCCTCAAAGTCTGGATAACTTGGAAAATGTTCCTTATCCAACTGATATTTCCTTATGCCCATCTTGGAGTTGATCAATTCTTGAATCTGAGGTGCATATCCACAGCTCCTCTTTTGATCTGCTGCAGTCCTTTTGATTGTTTCAATGATCAGGCTCATGACTTTGAACTTCTGTGGCACATCAAACACATGCAGCATGTTGATGGCATGACCTCTGATCATGTTATGGTCACCTGACTTGGGCAACAAAGTGTTCCTCAGAATCCAATTTATGGTTGCCAATCCTGACAGCAGAAAGTGAACTGATCCAAACTTGTGAGTCTCAACTGCCTTGTCAGGAATTTCCTTGTACATGTGAGCCATTGAGTTATGACCCAACTTCTTCTTTGCATATATGTCCAAGTTATCCTCTTCTTCCTTGGGGGCATTTATCAGACTTGCCCATTCTTCAACAGTAGATTGGTACCTTGTACCTTCAGACATCCACACAATTCTACCATCTAGATAAAAGTGTGTTGTGGAGTAGAACTGCATGATAAGCTCATCATTCCAGTTGGTGAACTTCTGTCCAACAAAATCTTCTACTCCACAAGCAATAAAGCTCTCCTCCACTCTAGGGTAGTGCTGCTCATTCTCCCTGATGAATTTCCAGTCAACCCATCTCATATCACAGACAATGGGCTTCTTGTCCAATAGAATGGTCTCATAAAAGTCCTGTTGTTCCTTTGTGTGGAACCTGTAGTCAACAGCAGTCTTTCTTCTTGAAGCATATGGATCTTCCATCCTCCATAGCCTCAGCCCTGAATCCTTCCTGATTCTCATGTACTCAGCCACAGGATGGGCATCATTGTGGTCTGGTATCTTGGGCTTGAGCTTTTTGAGGACCTGACCTTCTTCATCTTCATCTTCTGCAACATTGGGCACTGGGGCCTTGTTCTTCTCAGCAGCTGGAATACTCCTAGTATTCCTCTTTGGAGCTTGCTTGGCCTTGGAGGCAGCTTTGGGTGCATCTTTGGGCTTGGATGTTGCAGCCCCTGACCTAATTGCATCTCCCATAAGCTTAGCTGCCTTAGGTGCTGGTGCAGCATCCTCTTCCTCTTTATCAGAATCCCTTCTCATTGTGGGCTTTCCAAGGACCTTGGCAGTTGTGGTTCTAGCTCTCTTCTTTTTCTTGTCCTGATCACCATCATCCTCTGATTCAATTGTGAACTTCATGGTTGCACTAGTGGGGACCTTCTGAGGTTTTGATGGTGCTTCTTTCCTTACAGGTGCCTCTTTGGGTTGAGCTTGGGCTGGCACTTGAGTGGACTTCCTGGCCTTTGGCATTGGAGTTCTTTTGGCAGGAACTTTCTTCTTCAGACCTGGCTTTGTGCTTTGTGCAGAGCCATACTCTTTCTTGAGCACCACTTTCTTGGAAGTGGCCTCATCTTCCTCAGCTTTGTAATCCTCATCCTCTGAGTCTGAGGTTCTCTTCCTCCTTTGCCTAGTAGCAGCCTTAGGCAAGTTGCTAGGAGTACTTCTGCTCCCATCATCTGAAGTTAAGGGACTAGTGCCCTCACTCAAGTCCATCTGCTCTTCAGACTTGTTCTGGCTGTCACTCTGATCACACATACTGCAAAAGCTGACTGCTGACCCTGTGAAGAGTTATAGATGAGATAGAAAAGATGAGCATCACAAAATGCAGAGATTTTTGCAAAAGAATGATTCAAAAGTTCAGTTTTAGTTTTCCACAGAAAGCATTTCAGATCAACCGATTTTCAAACTCGGTGATATCGAAGCAGTTTTGGAACCTAAACTGATGATCTCGGTTGGACCGAGTTTCAGTTCGGTGGCACCAAGACTGCTAGGGTTTCACAGATCCTCAAATCGGTCGCACCGATTAGTAATTCTCGGTCGGACCGAGAGTCACTAGTGCAATGGCATACGCCAAATCGGTGAGACAGAGTTTTTCAACTAGGTGGGTCCGAGATGGTTTCGACGGAAACCTAACCCTAAAAATTTGAATTGCATCTAATCGATGGACTATTTTGACTGGATAGAAGAATCTCAATCGTGGCAAGAATCAATATGAAAACAATGTGCTAGGAATCAGACGTGGATAGCACAAAGATCAAGTCCATACCCTAACTTGGCGGTGGACTTGCTACGGCGGCAACGGCGGGGACGAATTCCATTGACGGTGGCGAAGACCAGCGACAGGAGGCTGTTGGCGGCGAGGAGACGATCCAGAGACCACAATGGCAGAGCTAGCTGTTGCGCGGGCGAAGGGTTTCGGAGAAATTTCCAAATTTTTGCCCGTGGATATATATATAGCCCGACCCTGTCGGTGTGACTGAGTGGAACAACTCGGTGGCACCGAGATGCATAACTGTGTTCAGTTATAGCAAATCGGTGAGACCGAAAAGTTCAAATCGGTTGCACCGAGATTGAAAACTCAGATCAACTTGGTGATCTCGGTAGGACCGAAATGGAAGAATCGGTCAGACCGAGAATCACAAAGAGGTTTTGGAAGTTTAAGTCTATGACAAATCGGGGACTCCGAGTGCTCCTCACACAGAGTGGTTCGAATCTGACTTGATCAAATTTTGTGATGTAGCATGAATAGAGTTTGAGATGAGAAAAGCATAGATAGCTAAAGAAGGTTCTTAGGCATTCTTATCCATCCACTTAGCAAAAAGAAAAGAAACCAAACAATCAAAACAACAAGTGGATGTCCTTGAATGAGTAAAATATGCACCAACATGCTCACACAATAAGATAGCAAATGAAATATGTGGCAAAGCATGCACAACCAATTATAGCATCTATCAAGCAATTGGCGATCACTAGGTCATCTATATATAAGTATATTGACTTAGGAGTCAAATGAGAACATTTGATCATAGGTCATACTCATCGTTTAAGCTCAAGTGGGGTTACCACTTTTACATAATGCATTAATGTGTTCACACCATTAGAGTTGCTTTGACTCAATTCTTAGAGTTAAGCTCCCCCTAGATGTGAGATCCCCCCTTAGAGGGATGAACTAACCTTGGGTTTTGTCGATGATGACTTCATGTAGGTGTTGAAGATGTAGATGCTCAATGTTGATGTAGATCATTTGGAGCAATCCTTTGGAGTGTGTTGCACTTTCAACTTACCTAAATGGGTTAGTCCCACAAGGAACAAACAAGAATATCCATAGACATAGAGTGATGCACACACAAGATGATGTCCATGAATTCATTAGGTTACCTTGTCCCTTGTCTTACCAACATGAGGGTTTGTGACTCCTTGAACTAGTGCAAGATGTGGGGGTTGATTGCACTTGTTCTTGCCAAAATGATATGAGTGAAGAATGTTAGCGGAGTCACCCTCAAGAACTCTCTAGTTCTTCTTCTTCGGGATCCACATCATCTTGATGGGAATCCTTGGAGTTGTAGTTGTACTAGATGAAGTAGAACTTGACGTAGTCTTGGGGACCCACTTGAACGAGGCTTTGGGTGCTTCTTCAAATGCATCAATCTCTTCTTGTAGCTTGTCCTTGCCTTTGTTCTTGTGGTCTTGTGGTGGAAGATCATCTTGAGCTTGTGTTCCCTTGAAGGAAGTAGGATCATACTTCTCTTGTTGAGGAACAAACTTTGTCTTGGGGTATTGATCTTCTTCCCACTCAACTCCATTGGCATTGAACTTTCGTTCAAAACCAACACCTTGATTCTTCCGGTGCCTTCCTTGCTTGCGTACAATTTCCTCGAATTGCTTACTCCCGACAAGGCTCTTGTAAACACCTTTCACTATAATTCCCTTCAATAAGCTATTTTCTTGCTCAAGTGTAACTTGGCTAAGAGAATCATTAGTGGAATCAAGAGAACTACTAGAATCAACAATATTGGATTTGACATTATTATTGTTACTACTAGAGGAAGTATCTTTCTTGTACTTGTTACTAGACTTGACTTGAGGCATGTAAGTAGATAAGAGTAAACGCTTGGCAATGTAAGAAGAACTTTTCTTGCGGAGATCATCATTGATTGCTTTTAAGAACTCATGCTCTTGCTCAAGATTGAGCTTTTCAAAGCGTAACTTCTCATGAGCCCTTAAAAGTTCTCGATGATCTTCGTAGATAGTTTCATGAGCTAACTTAAGAGAGTTTAATTCTTTAGTTAGAAACTCAATCTTCTCCTTATCATTGTCATTTGTTTTATCTTGTTTAGCATGATTAATTGATGTTTCATCATAGTATTCATCACTAGAGTTGTCAACAAGTAAATCATCATCCACAAGCAAGTCATCTTCATCACTATTGAAATCAACATATTCGGGGTGTGTTACCTTTGGACCTTGGCCATGAAGCATCTTCCAACACCTTCATTTGGTGAATCAAATATGCCGTAGGAGTTGGTTGACACAAGTGCTAGACCGGCAACACCTTCATCTTGAGTATATTCGGAGTCGGAGTGATAGCTTCTCTCGGAGTGATTGTCGGAGTCGGAGCCGGATACCCATTCACCAACATGGGCTTGATGTCTTTGTTTTGTGTAGCTCCTTGATGACTTGTCCTTCCTTTCCGAATCCTTGCTTCTCCGTGAGGGTCTTCGTTCATAACGATCATCTCTACTCCTCCTCTCTCTTGGTGGTGATTCTTCTCTTTTGCTCCTTCTTCTTGCAGAATCTTCTCTTCTTTTGTAGGGTGCCATACACTCATTGGAGTAGTGTCCGGGTCTCCCACAATTGTAGCAATTGCACTCTCGACTAGAAGATCTCTTGTCATTGTAAGACCTTGATTTGGAGCTTCTTTCTTTGCTTCTACTCTTGTAGAATTTGTTGAAGTTCTTCACCATTAAGCTCAATTCTTCATTGAAGTTTGGTTTCTCACTTGATGATGTGGGGGCTTCACTTGAGGCTTTGTAGGCACCACTTGACTTGTTGTGAAGTTCCTCCTTATCCTTGAGTGACATCTCATGAGCAACAATCCTTCCAATGACTTCCGTTGGCTTGAGATCTTTGTAGTTTGGCATCATTTGAATCAATGTGCACACGGTATCATACTTTCCATCCAATGCTCTTAGAATCTTCTTGATGATGAATTTGTCGGTCATCTCTTCACTCCCTAAGTCGGCAATCTCCATTGTGATAAGAGCAAGCCTAGAGTACATTTCAGCGACACCTTCACCATCCTTCATTTTGAATTTGTCAAGCTGACTTTGGAGCACATCCAACTTGGATTCCTTGACGGACTCGGTACCTTCATGCATATCAATCAAAGTATCCCAAATTTCCTTTGCATTCTCAAGACGGCTGATTTTGTTGAATTCTTTGGGGCACAATCTGTTGAAGATGATATCACAAGCTTGAGCATTGTATTCCAGCATCTTCAATTCTTCCGCATTAGCTTCGCGGTTTGGTTCTCTCCCATCGAAAAATTCACCTTGCAAGCCAATACAAATAATTGCCCAAACGGCGGGGTTATGTCCAAGAATATGCATTTTCATCTTATGCTTCCAACTAGCAAAATTAGTACCATCAAAGTAAGGACCTCTACGGTGATAATTTCCCTCGCTAGATGCCATACTCTCCTAGGTTGTGAAACCAAGGCTATGACCACCAAAAGCTATGGAAATCAAAGCAAATGGAGACCAAAGCTCTGATACCACTTGTAGGACCTTGAAGTATGTCTAGAGGGGGGTGATTAGACTACTTGACCGATAAAAACTTAACCTTTTCCCAATTTTAGAGTTTGGCAGATTTTAGCTACTTTAGGACAAGTCAACCAATCATCACGCAATTCAAGCAAGCATGCAAAGAGTATATAGGCAGCGGAAATTAAAGCATGCAACTTGCAAGAAAGTAAAGGGAAGGGTTTGGAGAATTCAAACGAAATTGGAGACACGGATGTTTTTGGCGTGGTTCTGATAGGTGGTGCTATCGTACATCCACGTTGATGGAGACTTCAACCCACGAAGGGTAATGGCTGCGCGAGTCCACGGAGGGCTCCACCCACGAAGGGTCCACGAAGAAGCAACCTTGTCTATCCCACCATGGCCGTCGCCCACGAAGGACTTGCCTCACTAGCGGTAGATCTTCATGAAGTAGGCGATCTCCTTGCCCTTACAAACTCCTTTGTTCAACTCCACAATCTTGTCGGAGGCTCCCAAGTGACACCTAGCCAATCTAGGAGACACCACTCTCCAAGAAGTAACAAATGGTGCGTTGATGATGAACTCCTTGCTCTTGTGCTTCAAATGATAATCTCCCCAACACTCAACTCTCTCTCAATGGGTTTGGATCTGCTGGAAAGAAGATTTGAGTGGAAAGCAACTTGGGGAAGGCTAGAGATCAAGATTCATATGGTAGGAATGGAATATCTTGGTATCAACACATGAGTAGGTGGTTCTCTCTCAGAAATGATAAGTTGGAAGTGTAGGTTCGTTCTGATGGCTCTCTCCACGAATGAAGAGGAGGTGGAGGGGTATATATAGCCTCCACACAAAATCTAACCGTTACACACAATTTACCAAACTCGGTGGGGCCGAATTGTTAAACTCGGTCGAACCGATTTAGTAAACCTAGTGACCGTTAATGAATTTCGGTGGGACCGACATGCATCTCGGTGAGACCGATTCGGTTAGGGTTAGGGCATAACGTAATCTCGGTAAGACCGATTACACAAACTCGGTGAGACCGATTTGGTAATAAGCTTTCCAGAGAGTTGGTCAGGTAAACTCGGTGGGACCGATTTGCTCTTTTCGGTGAGACCGAAATGTTACAAAAAGGAAACAGAGAGTTTACATTGCAATCTTGGTGGGACCGATTGCTCACTTCGGTTAGACCGAAATGTTACGAAGGGAAATAGAGAGATTGCAACCCCATCTCGGTGAGACCGAGATCCCTATCGGTAAGACCGATTTGCTTAGGGTTTGTGGCAGTGGCTATGACTTTTGGAATCGGTGGCGCCGGATAGGAAGTTTCGGTGTGACCGATTTTGGCTTTGGGTTTAGGTCATTTGTGGATGTGGGAAAGTAGTTGAGGGTTTTGGAGCATATCACTAAGCACATGAAGCAAGAGGCTCATTAAGCAACACCTCATCCCTCCTTGATAGTATTGGCTTTTCCTATAGACTCAATGTGATCACTAAAATGTAAAATGAAGAGTCTTGAGCTTTTGAGCTTGAGCCAATCCTTTGTCCTTAGTATTTTGAGGGATCCACTTTCATCATCCATGCCATGCCATTCATTGAGCTTTCCTGAAATAATAGTCTTGGAATAGTATTAGCTCAATGAGCTATATGTTGTTATTAATTACCAAAACCACCTAGGGATAGTTGCACTTTCAGGGCACTACCCAAGCACCGGTCCACCCACATATCAAATTATCAAAGTACCGAACGCGAATCATATGAGCGTGATGAAAACTAGCTTGACGGTAATTCCCATCACTACAAAAAAAGACACATCCGTGACATTTTGGGCCGAACAAATTTTTTTCCTGTCATACATATGACACTTCTATGACGATAATTGTGACAAAACCCGGTATCATCATAGATGTGGTGGGCTCCTACTTCTATGACAAAAAATCATGACAGGAAATTGGCTTTTCATCCTGGGCGGGCCGGAGACGCAGCTGCATGACATTCTTTGGGCCGTCCATGACAGAAAAAAACCATGGTAGAAGCGAGGGGGAGGAAAGTTTCGGGGAGTTGCCGGTTACGATGGGAGGTCGGGGGCCGAGCGATGCGCGTTTCTCTCGTACACGTGCGAGGCGTTGGCTCTAACTAAACCCGAGCGAGGCGTTGGACTCTAACTGAACCCCAGCGATTGCACTGTAGGCTACGCGTTACTGAACCCGAGCGATCGATCGATGGCTGTTAACTGAACCCGATGGAGTGATTCCTTCGCTACTGCTGCTAACTGAAGCCGATCGATTGGATGAACA